>NC_053027.1:423697804-423827679 GCF_003073215.2 Triticum urartu
TAAAGATAGATCAAGACACTTGATAAGACTTTCGATGAATACATACCTTGATAAGATTTTGAAGGAGTTCAAAATGGATTAGTCAAAGAAGGAGTTCTTGCCTGAGTTGTAGGGTGTGAAGTTGAGTAAAGACTCAAAACCAGACCACGATAGAAAATAGAAAGAGAATGAAAGTCAATCCCTATGCCTGAGTCATAAGTTCTATAAAGTATGCTATGCTGTGTACCAGACCTATTGTGTACCTCACCATGAGTTTGGCAAGAGGGTACAATAGTGATCCAGGAGTGGATCACTGGACAACGGTCAAAATTATCCTTAGTAGAATAAGGATATGTTTCTCGGTTATGGAGGTGACAAAGAGTTTGTCGTAAAGAGTTATGTCGATGCAAGCTTTGACACTAATCTGGATAACTCTAAGTCTCGATCTGGATACATATTGAAAGTGGGAGCAATTAGCTAGAGTAGCTCTGTGCAGAGTATTGTAGACATAGAAATTTGCAAAATACATACGGATCTGAATGTTGCAGACCCGTAGACTATAACTTATCTCACAAGCAAAACATGATCACACCTTAATGTTCTTGGGTATTAATCACACGGCGATGTGAACTAGATTACTGAATCTAGTAAACCCTTTGAGTGTTGGTCACATGTCGATGTGAACTATGGGTGTTAATCACATGGTGATGTGAACTATTAGTGTTAAATCACATGGCGATGTGAACTAGATTATTGACTCTAGTGCAAGTGGGAGACTGAAGGAAATATGCCCTAGAGGCAATAATAAAGTTGTTATTTATATTTCCTTATATCATGATAAATGTTTATTATTCATGCTAGAATTGTATTAACCGGAAACTTGATACATGTGTGAATACATAGACAAAACAAAATGTCCCTAGTATGCCTCTACTAGACTAGCTTGTTAATCAAAGATGGTTAAGTTTCCTAACCATAGACATGTGTTGTCATTTGATGAACGAGATCACATCACTAGGAGAATGATGTGATGGACAAGACCCATCCGTTAGCTTAGCATTATGATCGTTGAGTTTTATTTCTATTGCTTTCTTCATGACTTTTACATGTTCCTCTGACTATGAGATTATGCAACTCCCAAATACCAGAGGAACACCTTGTGTGCTATCAAACGTCACAACGTAACTGGGTGATTATAAATATTCTCTACAGGTGTCTCCGAAGGTGTTTGTTGAGTTGGCATGGATCGAGATTAGGATTTGTCACTCCGATTGTCGGAGAGGTATCTCTGGGCCCTCTCGGTAATGCACATCACTATAAGCCTCGCAAGCAATGTGACTAATGAGTTAGTTGCGGGATGATGCATTATGGAATGAGTAAAGATACTTGCCGGTAACGAGATTGAACTAGGTATGGTGATACCGACGATCGAATCTCGGGCAAGTAACATACCGATGACAAAGAGAACAACGTATGTTGTTGTGCGGTTTGACTGATAAAGATCTTCGTTGAATATGTAGGGGCCAATATGAGCATCCAGGTTCCACTATTAGTTATTAACCGGAAATGTGTCTCGGTCATGTCTACATAGTTCTCGAACCCGTAGGGTCCGCAAGCTTAACGTTCGATGACGATTTGTATTATGAGTTATGTGATTTGATGACCGAAGTTTGTTCGGAGTCCCGGATGAGATCACGGGCATGACGAGGAGTCTCGAAATGGTTGAGACGTAAAGATCGATATATTGGAAGGCTATATTCGGACATCGGAAAGGTTCCGAGTGGTTCGGATATTTTTCGGAGTAGTAGAGAGTTACGGGTATTCGCCGGGGTAAGTATTGGGCGTTCATGGGCCTAGTAGTGGAAGAGAGGAAGCAGGCCAAGGTGGGGCACGCGCCCCCCTAGCCCAAACCGAATTGTACCAGGGGGCCGGTGATACGTCTCCATCGTATCTACTTTTCCAAACAATTTTGCCCTTGTTTTGGACTCTAACTTACATGATTTGAATGGAACTAACCCGGACTGACGCTGTTTTCAGTAGAATTGCCATGGTGTTATTTATGTGTAGAAACAAAAATTCTCGGAATGACCTGAAACTTCACGGAGATTATTTTTGGAAATAATAAAAAATACTGGCAAAATATCAAGACCAGGGGGCCCACACCCTACTCACGAGGGTGGGGGACGCGCCTGCCCCCCTGGGCGCGCCCCCTATCTTGTGGGCCCCCTGGAGCTTTTCCGACCTCAACTCCAACTCTATATATTCCTGTTCAGAGAGAAAAAAATCAGAGAGAAGGATTCATCGCGTTTTACAATACGGAGCCGCCGCCAAGCCCTAAACTCTCTTGGGAGGGCTGATCTGGAGTCCGTTCGGGGCTTCGGAGAGGGGAATCCGTCGCCGTCGTCATCATCAACCATCCTCCATCACCAATTTCATGATGCTCGCCGCCGTGCATGAGTAATTCCATCGTAGGCTTGCTGGACGGTGATGGGTTGGATGAGATTTATCATGTAATCGAGTTAGTTTTGTTAGGGTTTGATCCCTAGTATCCACTATGTTCTGAGATTGATGTTGCTATGACTTTGCTATGCTTAATTCTTGTCACTAAGGCTCGAGTGCCATGATTTCAAATCTGAACCTATTATGTTTTCATGAATATATGTGAGTTCTTGATCCTATCTTGCAAGTCTATAGTCACCTACTATGTGTTATGATCCGGCAACCCCGAAGTGACAATAATCGGGACCACTTCCGGTGATGACCGTAGTTTGAGGAGTTCATGTATTCACTATGTGTTAATCCTTTGGTCTGGTACTCTATTAAAAGGAGGCCTTAACATCCCTTAGTTTCTGCTAGGACCCCGCTGCCACGGGAGGGTAGGACAAAAGATGTCATGCAAGTTCTTTTCCATAAGCACGTATGACTATATTCGGAATACATGCCTACATTACATTGATGAATTGGAGCTATTTCTGTGTCACCCTAGGTTATCACTATTATATGATGAACCACATCCGGCATAATTCTCTATCACCGATCCATTGCCTACGAGCTTTCCATATATTGTTCTTCGCTTATTTACTTTTCCGTTGCTATTGTTATCATCACTACAAAATACCAAAAACATTACTTTTGCTACCGTTACTTTTGCTATCGTTACTACTACTATCATATTACTTTGCTACTAAATACTTTGCTGCATATATTAAGTTTCTAGGTGTGGTTGAATTGACAACTCAGCTGCTAATACTTGAGAATATTCTTTGGCTCCCCTTCTGCCGAATCAATAAATTTGGGTTGAATACTCTACCCTCGAAAACTGTTGCAATCCCCTATACTTGTGGGTTATCAAGACTATTTTCTGGCGCCGTTCCCGGGGAGCATAGCTCTATTCTTTGAGTCACTTGGGATTTATATTTGCTTATCATTATGAAGAACTTGAGAGATCCAAAAACCAATATTTATCCCTCAACTACGAGGGGAGGTAAGGAACTGCCATCTAGCTCTGCACTTCATTCACCTTCTGTTTTGAGTAAGCTTGCGACACCTAAACCTGCTTCTGCTATTGATTCTAATATGTCGCATATTATTGATGATGCCACTTCTGCTATGCATGATACTTATGATGAAACTACTTCTATGCTTGATACAACTGTGCCACTTGGTGAATATCTTGATGAACAACTTGCTAGGGCTAGAGAGAATGAAATTATTGAAACTGATAATACTAATAAAAGTGATTATGAAGGTTCTCCTAATAAATATGAATTAACTGTTGTGCATGAGGGCTATGCTATGGATGAAGAAACTAAAAAGACTTTCTTGCTTGCAATGATAGAAGTGATCTTAAGAAATTATTAGCTAAGCTTAAACAAAAAACTCTTAATGCTAGAATGAAATATGATCCTGCTTATGCTACTTCACCTATCTTTGTTACTGATAAAGATTATGAATTCTCTATTGATCCTGAGATAATTACTTTGGTTGAATCTGATCCTTTTATGGCTATGAATCTGAAACTATTGTGGCACATCTTACTAAATTAAATGATATAGCCACCATGTTCACTAATCATGAGAGAACTCGCTACTTTTATATCCTTAAAATATTCCTGTTCTCATTAAAGGGTGATGCTAAGATATGGTTTAATTCTCTTGATCCTGGTTGTGTGCGTAGTCCCCAGGATATGATTTATTACTTCTCTGCTAAATATTTCCTTGCTCATAAGAAACAAGCTGCCTTAAGGGGTATATATAATTTTGTGCAAATTGAAGAAGAGAGTCTCCCACAAGCTTGGGGGAGGCTTCTCCAATTACTTAATGCTTTGCCTGATCACCCTCTTAAGAAAAATGAAATACGTGATATCTTTTATAATGGACTAAACGATGCTTCCAGAGATTACCTGCATAGTTGTGATGGTTCTATTTTCAGGGAAAGAACACCGAATGAAGCTGAAATTCTATTGAATAAAATGTTGACAAATGAAAATAATTGGACACTTCCTGAGCCAACTCCTGAGCCTATTCCTAAACCAACTCCGAAGAAAAGGGGTGTTCTATTTCTCAGTCCCGAAGATATGCAAGAGGCAAAGAAATCCATGAAAGAAAAGGGTATTAAAGCTGAGGATGTTAAGAATTTACCTCCTATTGAAGAAATACATGGTCTTAATTTATCGCATGTTGAAGAAATATATGGTTTTAATCCATCACCTATTAAAGAAACACATGGTCTTGATAACCCAACACAGATAGTAAAGGTAAATTCTCTCTATAGATATGATAAAGCTGAAATCCCATTTACTATGTTTGCTAGCCCATGCTTAGATGAGTTTGATAAATTTATGGTTAAGCAAGAAGACTTCAATGCTTATTTTGGTAGAGAATTAAAACGTAGTGTTGATATGCTTGAACACTTGGGTGATTATATGGCTAATGTCAAAGGTGCACTTAAACTTATTAGTAAACATGCTTCTATGGTTACCACTCAAGTAGAACAAGTACTTAAAGCTCAAAATGATTTGCTCAATGAATTGAATAGAAAGAATAAGGACTATGTTGTTAGAGTGGCTACTAGAACTGGCAAAATGACTTAGGAACCTTTGTATCCTGAAGGCCACCCTAAGAGAATTGAGCAAGGTTCTCAGAGAAATAATATAGATGCACCTAGTCCTTCTAAAAGGAAGAAAAGGAAAAATGATAGGACTTTGCATGCTTCTAGTGAACCTATTGTTGAAACACCTGAGAATCCAAATGATATTTCTATTTTTGATGCTGAAACACAATCTGGTAATGAACATGAAACTAGTGATAATGTTCATGTTGATGCTCAACCTAGTAATGATAATGATATAGAAATTGAACCTGCTGTTGATCTTGATAACCCACAATCAAAGAATCAACGTTATGATAAGAAAGACTTTGTTGCTAGGAAACACGGTAAGGAAAGAGAGCCTTGGGTTCAAAACCCCATGCCTTTTCCTCCCAAACCATCCAAGAAAAAGGATGATGAGGATTTTGAGCGCTTTGCTGAAATGATTAGACCTATCTTTTTACGTATGCGATTAACTGATATGCTCAAAATGAATCCTTATGCTAAGTATATGAAAGATATTGTTACTTATAAAAGAAAGATACCGGAAGCTGAAACTTCCACCATGCTTGCTAATTATACTCTTAAAGGTGGAATACCAAAGAAACTTGGAGATCCAGGAGTACCCGCTATACCATGCTCCATTAAAAGAAACTATGTTAAAACTGCTTTATGTGATCTTGGAGCCGGTGTTAGTGTTATGCCTCTCTCTTTAAATCGTAGACTTGATTTGAATAAGTTGACACCTACTGAAATATCTTTGCAAATGGCTGATAAATCAACTGTTATACATGTCGGTATTTGTGAGGATGTGCCTGTTGTGGTTGCTAACGTTACTATTTTAACGAACTTTGTTATTCTTGATATTCCCGAGGATGATGGTATGTCTATTATTCTTGAAAGACCCTTTTTGAATACTGCAGGGGCTATTATTGATTGCACCAAAGGCAATGTCACTTTTCATGTTAATGGTAATGAGCATACGATACACTTTCCGAGGAAACAACCTCAAGTCCATGTTACGTCTCCGTCGTATCTACTTTTCCAAACACTTTTGCCCTTGTTTTGGACTCTAACTTGCATGATTTGAATGGAACTAACCCGGACTGATGCTGTTTTCAGCAGAATTACCATGGTGTTATTTATGTGCAGAAACAAAAGTTCTTGGAATGACCTGAAACTTCACGGAAGAACTTTTCGGAAAATATAAAAAAACCTTGCAAAAGATGAAGGCTAGGGGGCCCTGTTGGGTTTCGTAGTAGTTTCAAAAAAATTCCTACGCACACGCAAGATCATGGTGATGCATAGCAACGAGAGGGGAGAGTGCTGTCTACGTACCCACGCAGACCAACTGCGGAAGCGTTGACACAACGTAGAGGAAGTAGTCGTACGTCTTCGCGATCCAACCGATCAAGCACCGAAACTACGGCACCTCCGAGTTCGAGCACACGTTCAGCTCGATGACGATCCCCGGACTCCGATCCAGCAAAGTGTCGGGGAAGAATTCCGTCAGCACGACGGCGTGGTGACGATCTTGATGCACTACAGCAGCAGGGCTTCGCCTAAACTCCGCTACAGTATTATCGAGGAATATGGTGGCTGGGGGCACCGCACACGGCTAAGGAATAGATCACGTGGATCAACTTGTGTGCTTCTGGGGTGCCTCTGCCTCAGTATATAAAGGAGCCAAGGGGGAGGGGGGCGCCGGCCAGGAGGAGGGCGCAGGAGGAGTCCTTCTCCTTCCGGGAGTAGGACTCCCCCCCAATCCTAGTTGGACTAGGATTCCCCGAGGGGGAAAGAGAGAGAAGGGGGGCCGGCCACCTCTCCTAGTCCTAATAGGACTAGGGGGAGGGGGGAGGTGCGCGGCCACCTTGGGCTTCCCCTTTCTCCTTTCCACTAAAGCCCATCTAGGCCCATATGGTTCCCGGGGGGTTCCGGTAACCTCCTGGTACTCCGGCAAAATCCCGATTTCACCCGGAACACTTCCGAGATCCAAACATTAGCTTCCAATATATCAATCTTTACGTCTCGACCATTTCGAGACTCCTCGTCATGTCCGTGATCACATCCGGGACTCCGAACAACCTTCGGTACATCAAAATGCATAAACTCATAATATAACTGTCATCGTAACCTTAAGCGTGCGGACCCTACGGGTTCGAGAACAATGTAGACATGACCGAGACACGTCTCCGGTCAATAACCAATAGCGGAACCTGGATGCCCATATTGGCTTCTACATATTCTACGAAGATCTTTATCGGTCAGACCACATAACAACATACGTTGTTCCCTTTGTCATCGGTATGTTACTTGCCCGAGATTCGATCGTCGGTATCCAATACCTAGTTCAATCTCGTTATCGGCAAGTCTCTTTACTCGTTCCGTCATACATCATCTCACAACTAACATATTAGTTGTAATGCTTGCAAGGCTTATGTGATGTGTATTACCGAGAGGGCCCAGAGATACCTCTCCGACAATCGGAGTGACAAATCCTAATCTCGAAATACGCCAACCCAACATCTACCTTTGGAGACACCTGTAATGCTCCTTTATAATCACCCAGTTACGTTGTGACATTTGGTAGCACCCAAAGTGTTCCTCCGGCAAACGGGAGTTGCATAATCTCATAGTTATAGGAACATGTATAAGTCATGAAGAAAGCAATAGCAACATACTAAACGATCGGGTGCTAAGCTAATGGAATGGGTCATGTCAATCAGATCATTCAACTAATGATGTGACCTCGTTAATCAAATAACAACTCATTGTTCATGGTTAGGAAACATAACCATCTTTGATTAACAAGCTAGTCAAGTAGTAGAGGCATACTAGTGACACTGTTTGTCTATGTATTCACACATGTATTATGTTTCCGGTTAATACAATTCTAGCATGAATAATAAACATTTATCATGATATAAGGAAATAAATAATAACTTTATTATTGCCTCTA
This sequence comes from Triticum urartu, assembly GCF_003073215.2. NCBI lineage: Eukaryota > Viridiplantae > Streptophyta > Magnoliopsida > Poales > Poaceae > Triticum > Triticum urartu. The sequence goes on from NC_053027.1 coordinate 423,705,831, forward strand.
GGGGGCATATTTCCTTCAGTCTCCCACTTGCACTAGAGTCAATAATCTAGATTACACTGTAATGATTCTAACACCCATGGAGCCTTGGTGCTGATCATGTTTTGCTCGTGGAAGAGGCTTAGTCAACGGGTCTGCAACATTCAGATCCGTATGTATCTTGCAAATCTCTATGTCTCCCACCTGGACTAGATCCCGGATGGAATTGAAGCATCTCTTGATGTGCTTGGTTCTCTTGTGAAATCTGGATTCCTTTGCCAAGGCAATTGCACCAGTATTGTCACAAAAGATTTTCATTGGACCCGATGCACTAGGTATGACACCTAGATCGGATATGAACTCCTTCATCCAGACTCCTTCGTTCGCTGCTTCCGAAGCAGCTATGTACTCCGCTTCACATGTAGATCCCGCTACGACGCTTTGTTTAGAACTACACCAACTGACAGCTCCACCGTTTAATGTAAACACGTATCCGGTTTGCGATTTAGAATCGTCCGGATCAGTGTCAAAGCTTGCATCAACGTAACCATTTACGACGAGCTCTTTGTCACCTCCATATACGAGAAACATATCCTTAGTCCTTTTCACGTATTTCAGGATGTTCTTGACCGCTGTCCAGTGATCCACTCCTGGATTACTTTGGTACCTCCCTGCTAGACTTATGCAAGGCACACATCAGGTCTGGTACACAGCATTGCATACATGATAGATCCTATCGCTGATGCATAGGGAACATCTTTCATATTCTCTCTATCTTCTGAAGTGGTCGGGCATTGAGTCTTACTCAATTTCACACCTTGTAACACAGGCAAGAATCCTTTCTTTGCTTGATCCATTTTGAACTTCTTCAAAATTTTGTCAAGGTATGTTGTTTGTGAAAGTCCAATTAAGCGTTTTGATCTATCTCTATAGATCTTTATGCCTAATATGTAAGCAGCTTCACCAAGGTCTTTCATTGAAAAACTCTTATTCAAGTATCCCTTTATGCTATCCAGAAATTCTATATCATTTCCAATCAGTAATATGTCATCCACATATAATATCAGAAATGCTACAGAGCTCCCACTCACTTTCTTGTAAATACAGGCTTCTCCGAAAGTCTATATAAAACCAAATGCTTTGATCACACTATCAAAGCGTTTATTCCAACTCCGAGAGGCTTGCACCAGTCCATAAATGGATCGCTGGAGCTTGCACACTTTGTTAGCTCCCTTTGGATCGACAAAACCTTCTGGTTGCATCATATACAACTCTTCTTCCAGAAATCCATTCAGGAATGCAGTTTTGACATCCATCTGCCAAATTTCATAATCATATAATGCGGCAATTGCTAACATGATTCGGACAGACTTAAGCATCGCTACGGGTGAGAAGGTCTCATCGTAGTCAACCCCTTGAACTTGTCGAAAACCTTTTGCGACAAGTCGAGCTTTGTAGACAGTAACATTACCGTCAGCGTCAGTCTTCTTCTTGAAGATCCATTTATTCTCAATTGCTTGCCGATCATCGGGCAAGTCAACCAAAGTCCATACTTTGTTCTCATACATGGATCCCATCTCAGATTTCATGGCTTCAAGCCACTTTGCGGAATCTGGGTTCACCATCGCTTCTTAATAGTTCGTAGGTTCATCATGATCTAGTAGCATGACTTCTAGAACAGGATTACCGTACCACTCTGGCGCGGATCTCACTCTGGTTGATCTACGAGGTTCAGTAGTATCTTGATCTGAAGTTTCATGATCATTATCATTAGCTTCCTCACTAACTGGTGTAGGTGTCACTGGAACGGTTTTCTGTGATGTACTACTTTCCAGTAAGGGAGCAGGTACAGTTACCTCGTCAAGTTCTACTTTCCTCCCACTCACTTCTTTCAAGAGAAACTCCTTCTCTAGAAAGTTTCCGAATTTAGCAACAAAAGTCTTGCCATCGGATCTGTGATAGAAGGTGTATCCAATAGTTTCCTTTGGATATCCTATGAAGACACATTTCTCCGATTTGGGTTCGAGCTTATCAGGTTGAAGCTTTTTCACATAAGCATCGCAGCCCCAAACTTTCAGAAACGACAACTTTGGTTTCTTGCCAAACCACAGTTCATAAGGCGTCGTCTCAACGGATTTTGATGGTGCCCTATTTAACGTGAATGCGGCCGTCTCTAGAGCGTATCCCCAAAACGATAGCGGTAAATCAGTAAGAGACATCATAGATCGAACCATATCTAGTAAAGTATGATTACGACGTTCGGACACACCATTACGCTGTGGTGTTCCAGGTGGCGTGAGTTGCGAAACTATTCCACAATTTTTCAAATGTACACCAAACTCGTAACTCAAATATTCTCCTCCACGATCAGATCGTAGAAACTTTATTTTCTTGTTACGATGATTTTCAACTTCACTCTGAAATTCCTTGAACTTTTCAAATGTTTCAGACTTATGTTTCATTAAGTAGATATACCCATATCTGCTTAAATCATTTGTGAAGGTGAGAAAATAACGATATCCGCCACAAGCCTCAATATTCATCGGACCACATACATCTGTATGTATGATTTCCAACAAATCTGTTGCTCTCTCCACAGTACCGGAGAACGGTGTTTTGGTCATCTTGCCCATGAGGCATGGTTCGCAAGTACCAAGTGATTCATAATCAAGTGGTTCCAAAAGTCCATCAGAATGGAGTTTCTTCATGCGCTTTACACCGATATGACCTAAACGGCAGTGCCACAAATAAGTTGCACTCTCATTATCAACTCTGCATCTTTTGGCTTCAACATTATGAATATGTGTGTTACTACTATCGAGATTCAACAAGAATAGACCACTCTTCAAGGGTGCATTACCATAAAAGATATTATTCATATAAATAGAACAACCATTATTCTCTGATTTAAATGAATAACCGTCTCGCATTATACAAGATCCAGATATAATGTTCATGCTTAACGCTGGCACCAAATAACAATTATTTAGGTCTAATACTAATCCCGAAGGTAGATGTAGAGGTAGTGTGCCGACTGCGATCACATCGACTTTGGAACCGTTTCCCACGCGCATCGTCACCTCGTCCTTAACCAATCTTCGCTTGATCCGTAGTCCCTGTTTCGAGTTGCAAATATTAGCAACAGAACCAGTATCAAATACCCAGGTGCTACTGCGAGAATTAGTAAGGTACACATCAATAACATGTATATCACATATACCTTTGTTCACCTTGCCATCCTTCTTATCCGCCAAATACTTGGGGCAGTTCCGCTTCCAGTGACCAGTCTGCTTGCAGTAGAAGCACTCAGTTTCAGGCTTAGGTCCAGACTTGGGTTTCTTCTCCTGATCAGCAACTTCCTTGCTTTTCTTCTTGAAGTTCCCCTTCTTCTTCCCTTTGCCCTTTTTCTTGAAACTAGTGGTCTTGTTGACCATCAACACTTGATGCTCCTTCTTGATTTCTACCTCCGCAGCTTTCAGCATTGCGAAGAGCTCGGGAATAGTCTTATTCATCCCTTGCATATTATAGTTCATCACAAAGCTCTTGTAGCTTGGTGGCAGTGATTGGAGAATTCTGTTAATGACACAATCATTTGGAAGATTAACTCCCATCTGAATCAAGTGATTATTATACCCAGACATTTTGAGTATATGCTCACTGACAGAACTGTTCTCCTCCATCTTGCAGCTATAGAACTTATTGGAGACTTCATATCTCTCAATCCGGGCATTTGCTTGAAATATTAACTTCAACTCCTGGAACATCTCATATGCTCCATGACGTTCAAAACGTCGTTGAAGTCCCGATTCTAAGCCGTAAAGCATGGCACACTGAACTATCGAGTAGTCATCAGCTTTACTCTGCCAGACGTTCATAACATCTGGTGTTGCTCCAGCAGCAGGCCTGGCACCCAGCGGTGCTTCCAGGACGTAATTCTTCTGTGCATCAATGAGGATAATCCTCAAGTTACGGACCCAGTCCGTGTAATTGCTACCATCATCTTTCAACTTTGCTTTCTCAAGGAACGCATTAAAATTTAACGGAACAACAGCACAGGCCATTTATCTACAATTAACATAAACAAGCAAGATACTATCAGGGACTAAGTTCATGATAAATTTAAGTTCAATTAATCATATTACTCAAGAACTCCCACTTAGATAGACATCCCTCTAATCATCTAAGTGATCACGTGATCCGAATCAACTAAACCATAACCGATCATCTCGTGAAATGGAGTAGTTTTCAATGGTGAACATCGCTATGTTGATCATATCTACTATATGATTCATGCTCGATCTTTCGATCTCAGTGTTCCGATGCCATATCTGCATATGCTAGGCTCGTCAAGTTTAACCTGAGTATTCTGCGTGTGCAAAACTGGCTTGCACCCGTTGTAGATGGACGTAGAGCTTATCACACCCGATCATCACGTGGTGTCTGGGCACGACGAACTTTGGCAATGGTGCATACTTAGGGAGAACACTTTTATCTTGAAATTTAGTGAGAGATCATCTTATAATGCTACCGTCAATCAAAGCAAGATAAGATGCATAAAAGATAAACATCACATGCAATCAATATAAGTGATATGATATGGCCATCATCATCTTGTGCTTGTGATCTCCATCCTTGAAGCACCATCGTGATCACCATCGTCACCAGCGCGACACCTTGATCTCCATCGTAGCATCGTTGTCGTCTCGCCAATATTATGCTTCTACGACTATCGCTACCGCTTAGTGATAAAGTAAAGCATTATAGGGCGATTGCATTGCATACAATAAAGTGACAACCATATGGCTCCTGCCAATTGCCGATAACTCGGTTACAAAACATGATCATCTCATACAATAAAATTTAGCATCATGTCTTGACCATATCACATCACAACATGCCCTGCAAAAACAAGTTAGACGTCCTCTACTTTGTTGTTGCAAGTTTTACGTGGCTGCTACGGGCTTAAGCAAGAACCAATCTTACCTACGCATCAAAACCACAACGATAGTTTGTCAAGTTGGTGCTGTTTTAACGTTCGCAAGGACCGGGCGTAGCCACACTCGGTTCAACTAAAGTTGGAGAAACTGTCACCCACAAGCCACCTATGTGCAAATCACGTCGGGAGAACCGGTCTCGCGTAAGCGTACGCGTAATGTCGGTCCGGGCCGCTTCGTCCAACAATACCGCCGAAACAAAGTATGACATGCTGGTAAGCAGTATGACTTATATCGCCCACAACTCACTTGTGTTCTACTCGTGCATATAACATCAACATATAAAACCTAGGCTCGGATGCCACTTTGGGTTTCGTAGTAATTTCAAAAAAATTCCTACGCACACGCAAGATCATGGTGATGCATAGCAACGAGAGGGGAGAGTGTGATCTACATACCCTTGTAGATCGCAACGGAAGCGTTTGGTTGATGTAGTCGTACGTCTCCACGGCCCGACCGATCAAGCACCGAAACTATGGCACCTCCGAGTTCTAGCACACGTTCAGCTCGATGACGATCCCTGGACTCCGATCCAGCAAAGTGTCGGGGAAGAGTTTCATCAGCACGACGGCGTGGTGACGATCTTGATGTACTACCGTCGCAGGGCTTCGCCTAAGCACCGCTACAATATTATCGAGGACTATGGTGGAAGGGGGCACCGCACACGGCTAAGAATATGATCACGTGGATCAACTTGTGTGTCTAGGGGTGCCCCCTGCCCCCGTATATCAAGGAGCAAGGGGAGGAGGCCGGCCGGCCCTATAGGCGCGCCAAGGAGGAGTCCTCCTCCTAGTAGGAGTAGGACTCCTACTAGGAGGGGGAAAGAAGTGGGGAGGGAGAGGGAACGGGGGGGGGGGGCGCCCCCCTCTCCTAGTCCAATTCGGACCAGGGGGAGGAGGCGCGTGGCCCACCTTTGGCTGCCCCTCTCTCTCTCCACTAAGGCCCATATGGCCCATTACTTCTCCCGGGGGGGGGGGGGTTCTGGTAACCCTCCGGCTCTCCGGTTTTCTCCGGAATCACCCGGAACACTTCCGGTGTCCGAATATAGCCGTCCAATATATCAATCTTTATGTCTCGACCATTTCGAGACTCCTCATCATGTCCGTGATTCGGCGGCATTGTGGGATGAAGCGGCCCGGACCAACCTTACACGTACGCTTACGTGAGACCGGTTCCACCGACTGACATGCACTAGTTGCATAAGGTGGCTGGCGGGTGTCTATCTCTCCCACTTTAGTCGGCTCGGATTCGATGAACAGGGTCCTTATGAAGGGTAAATAGAAATTGGCAATTCACGTTGTGGTTTAGGCGTAGGTAAGAAACGTTCTTGCTAGAATCCTATAGCAGCCACATAAAAACTTGCAACAACAATTAGAGGACGTCTAACTTGTTTTTGCAGCAAGTGTTTTGTGATGTGATATGGCCAAAGGATGTGATGAATGATATATGTGATGTATGAGATGATCATGTTCTTGTAATAGGAATCACGACTTGCATGTCGATGAGTATGACAACCGGCAGGAGCCATAGGAGTTGTCTTTATTTATTTATGACCTGCGTGTCAACATAAACGTCATGTAATTTACTTTATTGCTAAAGCGTTAGCCATAGTAGTAGAAGTAATAGATGACGAGACAACTTCAAGAAGACACGATGATGGAGATCATGGTGTCATGCCGGTGACAACGATGATCATGGAGCCCCGAAGATGGAGATCAGAAGGAGCAAATGATAATGGCCATATCATGTCACTATTTGATTGCATGTGATGTTTATCATGTTTTACATCTTATTTGCTTAGAACGACGGTAGCTTAAATAAGATGATCCCTCGTAATAATTTCAAGAAAGTGTTCCCCCTAACTGTGCACCGTTGCGAAGGTTCGTTGTTTCGAAGCACCACGTGATGATCGGGTGTGATAGATTCTAACGTTCGAATACAACGGGTGTAAGCCAGATTTACACACGCAATACACTTAGGTTGACTTGACGAGCCTAGCATGTACAGACATGGCCTCGGAACACAGAAGACCGAAAGGTCGAGCATGAGTCGTATAGAAGATACTATCAACTTGAAGATGTTCACCGATGTTGACTAGTTCGTCTCACGTGATGATCGGACACGGCCTAGTTAACTCGGATCATGTTATACTTAGATGACTGGAGGGATGTCTATCTGAGTGGGAGTTCATTGAATAATTTCATTAGATGAACTTAATTATCATGAACTTAGTCTAAATCTTTACAATATGTCTTGTAGATCAAATGGCCCACGTTGTCCTCAACTTCAACGCGTTCCTAGAGAAAACCAAGCTGAAAGACGATGGCAGCAACTATACGGACTGGGTCCGGAACCTGAGGATCATCCTCATAGCTGCCAAGAAAGATTATGTCCTAGAAGCACCGCTAGGTGACGCACCCGTCCCACATAACCAAGACGTTATGAACGCTTGGCAGACACGTGCTGATGATTACTCCCTCGTTCAGTGCGGCATGCTTTACAGCTTAGAAACGGGGCTCCAAAAGCATTTTGAGAGACACGGAGCATATGAGATGTTCGAAGAGCTGAAAATGGTTTTTCAAGCTCATGCCCAGGTCGAGAGATATGAAGTGTCCGACAAGTTCTTCAGCTGTAAGATGGAGGAAAATAGTTCTGTCAGTGAGCACATACTCAAAATGTCTGGGTTGCATAACCGCTTGACTCAGCTGGGAGTTAATCGCCCGGATGACACGGTCATTGATAGAATCCTTCAGTCGCTTCCACCGAGCTACAAGAGCTTTGTGATGAACTTCAATATGCAGGGGATGGAAAAGACCATTCCTGAGGTATATTCAATGCTGAAATCAGCAGAGGTAGAAGTCAAAAAGGAACATCAAGTGTTGATGGTGAATAAAACCACTAAGTTCAAGAAAGGCAAGAGTAAGAAGAACTTCAAGAAGGACGTCAAGGGAGTTGCCGCGCCCGGTAAGCAAGCTGCCGGGAAGAAGCCAAAGAATGGACCCAAGCCCGAGACTGAGTGTTTTTATTGCAAGGGAAGTGGTCACTGGAAGCGGAACTGCCCCAAATACTTAGCTGACAAGAAGGCCGGCAACACGAAATGTATATGTGATATACATGTAATTGATGTGTACCTTACTAGTACTCATAGTAGCTCCTGGGTATTTGATACCGGTGCGGTTGCTCACATTTGTAACTCAAAGCAGGAGCTGTGGAATAAACGGAGACTGACGAAGGACGAGGTGATGATGCGCGTCGGGAATGGTTCCAAGGTCGATGTGATCGCCGTCGGCACGCTACCTCTACATTTACCTATGGGATTAGTTTTAAACCTCAATAATTGTTATTTAGTGCCAGCTTTGAGCATGAACGTTGTATCAGGATCTCGTGTAATTCAAGATGGCTACTCATTTAAATCCGAGAATAATGGTTGTTCTATTTATATGACAGATATGTTTTATGGTCATGCTCTGATGGTGAATGGTTTATTCTTAATGAATCTCGAGCGTAATGCTACACATATTCATAGTGTGAATACCAAAACATGTAAGGTTGATAATGATAGTCCCACATACTTGTGGCACTGCCGCCTTGGTCACATAGGTGTCAAACGCATGAAGAAGCTCCATGTAGATGGACTTTTAGAGTCTCTTGATTACGAATCATTTGACACGTGCGAACCATGCCTCATTGGTAAAATGACCAAGACTCCGTTCTCAGGAACAATGGAGCGAGCAACCAAGTTATTGGAAATCATACATACTGATGTGTGGGGTCCAATGAGTGTTGAGGCTCGTGGTGGCTATCGTTATGTTCTCACCCTCACTGATGACTTGAGTAGATATGGGTATGTCTACTTAATGAAACACAAGTCTGAGACCTTTGAAAAGTTCAAGGAATTTCAGAGTGAGGTTGAGAATCAACGTGACAGGAAAATCAAGTTCTTGCGATCAGATCGTGGGGGAGAATACCTGAGTCACGAATTTGGCACACACTTAAGAAAATATGGAATAGTTTCACAACTCACGCCGCCTGGAACACCTCAGCGTAATGGTGTGTCTGAACGTCGTAATCGCACTCTATTAGATATGGTGCGATCTATGATGTCTCTTACCGATTTACCGCTGTCATTTTGGGGCTATGCTTTAGAGACTGCCACATTCACTTTAAATAGGGCTCCGTCGAAATCCGTTGAGACGACACCGTATGAATTATGGTTTGGGAAGAAACCTAAGCTGTCGTTTCTAAAAGTTTGGGGATGCGATGCTTATGTCAAGAAACTTCAACCTGAAAAGCTCGAACCCAAATCGGAAAAATGCGTCTTCATAGGATACCCTAAAGAAACTATTGGGTATACCTTCTACCTTAGATCCGAAGGCAAGATCTTTGTTGCCAAGAATGGGTCCTTTCTAGAGAAAGAGTTTCTCTCGAAAGAAATAAGTGGGAGGAAAGTAGAACTTGATGAAGTATTGCCTCTTGAACCGGTAAGTGGCGCAGCTCAAGAAAATGTTCCTGAGGTGCCTGCACCGACTAGAGAGGAAGTTAATGATGATGATCATGAAACTTCAGATCAAGTTGCTACTGAACTTCGTAGGTCCACAAGGACACGTTCCGCACCAGAGTGGTACGGCAACCCTGTCTTGGAAATCATGTTGTTAGACAATGGTGAACCTTCGAACTATGAAGAAGCGATGGTGGGCCCGGATTCCGACAAATGGCTGGAAGCCATGAAATCCAAGATAGGATCCATGTATGAAAATGAAGTCTGGACTTTGACTGACTTGCCCGATGATCGGCGAGCCATAGAAAATAAATGGATCTTTAAGAAGAAGACAGACGCGGATGGTAATGTGACCATCTATAAAGATCGACTTGTCGCTAAGGGTTATCGACAAGTTCAAGGGGTTGACTACAATGAGACTTTCTCACCCGTAGCGAAGCTGAAGTCCGTCCGAATCATGTTAGCAATTGCCGCATTCTATGATTATGAGATATGGCAAATGGATGTCAAAACGGCATTCCTTAATGGTTTCCTTAAGGAAGAATTGTATATGATGCAGCCGGAAGGTTTTGTCGATCCTAAGAATGCTGACAAGGTGTGCAAGCTCCAACGCTCGATTTATGGGCTGGTGCAAGCATCTCGGAGTTGGAACATTCGTTTTGATGAGATGATCAAAGCGTTTGGGTTTATGCAGACTTATGGAGAAGCCTGCATTTACAAGAAAGTGAGTGGGAGCTCTGTAGCATTTCTCATATTGTATGTGGATGACATACCGTTGATGGGAAATGATATAGAATTCTTGGAAAGCATAAAGGCCTACTTGAACAAGTGTTTTTCAATGAAGGACCTTGGAGAAGCTGCTTATATATTAGGCATCAAGATCTATAGAGATAGATCGAGACGCCTCATTGGTCTTTCACAGAGTACGTACCTTGACAAGATATTGAAGAAGTTCAAAATGGATCAGTCAAAGAAGGGGTTCTTGCCTGTATTGCAAGGTACGATATTGAGCACGGCTCAATGCCCGACCACGGCAGAATATAGAAAAAAGATGAGTGTCGTCCCCTATGCCTCAGCCATAGGGTCTATCATGTATGCTGTGCTGTGTACCAGACCTGATGTAAACCTTGCCGTAAGTTTGGTAGGAAGGTACCAAAGTAATCCCGGCATGGAACACTGGACAACGGTCAAGAATATCCTGAAGTACCTGAAAAGGACCAAGGAAATGTTTCTCGTTTATGGAGGTGACGAAGAGCTCGTCATAAAGGGTTACATCGATGCTAGCTTCGACACAGATCTGTATACTTCTAAGTCACAAACCGGATACGTGTATATTTTGAATGGTGGGGCAGTAAGCTGGTGCAGTTGCAAGCAAAGCATTGTGGCGGGATCTACATGTGAAGCGGAGTACATGGCAGCCTCGGAGGCAGCACAAGAAGCAGTGTGGGTGAAGGAGTTCATTACCGACCTAGGAGTTATACCCAATGCGTCGGGCCCGATGACTCTCTTCTATGACAACACTGGAGCTATTGCCCTTGCCAAGGAGCCCAGGTTTCACAGGAAGACCAGGCATATCAAGCGTCGCTTCAACTCCATTCGTGAAAGTGTTCAAAATGGAGACATAGAGATTTTTAAAGTACATACGGACCTGAATGTAGCAGATCCGTTGACTAAACCTCTCCCTAGAGCAAAACATGATCAACACCAGAACTGCATGGGTGTTCAATTCATCACAATGTAACTAGAATATTGACTCTAGTGCAAGGGGGAGACTGTTGGAAATATGCCCTAGAGGCAATAATAAAATGGTTATTATTATATTTCTTTGTTCATGATAATTGTCTATTGTTCATGCTATAATTGTGTTATCCGGAAATCGTAATACATGTGTGAATACATAGACCACAACACATCCCTAGTGAGCCTCTAGTTGACTAGCTCGTTGATCAAAAGATAGTCATGGTTTCCTGACTATGGACATTGGATGTCATTGATAACGGGATCACATCATTAGGAGAATGATGTCATGGACAAGACCCAATCCTAAGTATAGCTCAAAGATCGTGTAGTTCGTTTGCTGTAGCTTTTCTGAATGTCAAGTATCATTTCCTTAGACCATGACATTGTGCAACTCCCGGACACCGTAGGAGTGCCTTGGGTGTGCCAAACATCATAACGTAACTAGGTGACTATAAAGGTACATTACAGGTATCTCCGAAAGTGTCTGTTGGGTTGGCACGAATCGAGACTGGGATTTGTCACTCCGTATGACGGAGAGGTATCTCTGGGCCCACTTAGTAATGCATCATCATAATGAGCTCAATGTGATCAAGTGGTTGATCATGGGATCATGCATTACGGTACGAGTAAAGTGACTTGCCGGTAACGAGACTGAACAAGGTATTGGGATACCGACGATCGAGTCTCGGGCAAGTAACGTACCGATTGACAAAGGGAATTGTATACGGATTGATTGAATCCTCGACATCGTGGTTCATCCGATGAGATCATCGTGGAGCATGTGGGAGCCAACATGGGTATCCAGATCCCGCTATTGGTTATTGACCGGAGAGTCGTCTCGGTCATGTCTGCATGTCTCCCGAACCCGTAGGGTCTACACACTTAAGGTTCGGTGACGCTAGGTTGTTAGGAAGACTTGTATGTGATTACCGAATGTTGTTCGGAGTCCCGGATGAGATCCCGGACGTCACGAGGAGTTCCGGAATGGTCCGGAGGTGAAGATTTATATGTAGGAAGTTGTCATACGGTCACCGGAAAGGTTCGAGGGCATATCGGTATTGTATCGGGGCCACCGGAGGGGTTCCGGGGGTCCACCGGGAGGGGCCACCTCTTCCGGAGGGCCTTATGGGCTGTATGGAGAAGGGAACCAGCCCAAGTGGGCTGGGGCGCCATACCCCCCTAGGGCCCATGCGCCTAGGGTTTGGGGGAAACCCTAAGGGGGGGCGCCCCCTTGCTTGGGGGGCAAGCCCCCCTCCCCTTGGCCGCCGCCCCCCTCTAGATCTTATCTAGAGGGGGCCGGGCCCCTTCCCACTTCCCCTATAAATAGAGGGGTGAGGGGAGGGCTGCATACAACATCCAAGGCGCAGCCCCTCCCCTCCTCAACACCTCTCCTCCTCCATAAGAGCTTGGCGAAGCCCTGCCGGAGTACTGCAGCTTCACCACCACCACGCCGTTGTGCTGCTGTTGGAGCCCTCTTCCTCAACCTCTCCCTCCTCCTTGCTGTATCAAGGCGCGGGAGACGTCCTCGCTCCATACGTGTGTTGAATGCGGAGGTGCTGTCCGTTCGGCGCTAGGATCTTCGGTGATTTGGATCACGACGAGTACGACTCCATCAACCCGTTCTCTTGAACGCTTCCGCTCGTGATCTACAAGGGTATGTAGATGCACTCCTCTCTCCCTCGTTGCTAGATGACTCCATAGATTGATCTTGGTGATGCGTAGAAAATTTTAAAATTCTGCTACGTTCCCTAACAGCTGCACCCCTCACCGGTGTGGTCACTCGGGCTCGGACTGGGACACTCCATCCTAGCACGCGCTACACGTCTGACGAGTACGCGTGTGCTGCCTCTACCTCGGCACCGTCGCCACTCCCCACCTCCGCTTGCGCAGCCCTTCGGGATCCGAACTGGCTTGCTACGATGCGTGAGGAGTTTGACGCCCTGCAGCGCAACCGTACGTGGCAGCTTGTCCCGCGGCCTCCCCGTGCCAATGTGATCACTGGCAAGTGGGTCTTCCACCACAAGACTCGCCCCGACGGCTCTCTTGAGCGCTACAAGGCACGTTGGGTGGTGCGCGACTTTTGCCAGCGTGCTGACATGGACTTCACCGACACCTTCACCCCGGTTGTCAAACCGGGCACGATTCGCGCTGTCCTCCAGCTTGTTGTTTCTCGCGCCTGGCCAGTTCAGCAGCTAGATGTGTCTAATGCTTTTTTGCATGGCCATCTCGACGAGCATGTGTTTTGTCAGCAGCCTACTAGTTTCATCGACACTGACTATCTGGACCACATGTGCTTGCTCTCCCGTTCTCTCTATGGGTTGAAGCAGGCGCCTCGGGCCTGGTACCAGCGGATTGCGACCTTCCTTCAACAGCAGGGGTTCCAGTCCACACGGTCCGATGTCTCCCTGTTTGTTTATCACTAGGGTCCCGCCATCACGTACCTCCTCCTGTACATCGACGACATCATCCTGACTGCCTCCTCGCCAGCGCTCCTTCAGCAGATCACAGCTCGCCTCGGCACTGAGTTTGCCCTCAAGGACTTGGGGGCTCTCCAGTACTTCCTCGGCATCGAGGTTGTGCACCGGGCCACTGGCTTCTTCCTGCTTTAGCAGAAGTACGCCTACGAGCTTCTGGAGCGATTAGGCATGCTTAACTGCAAGCCTGCTCCTACGCCTATCGACACGAAGGCTAAGGTGTCCGCCGTCGATGGATCTCTGATACATCTCTGTCGTATCTACTTTTCCAAACACTTTTGCCCTTGTTTTGGACTCTAACTTGCATGATTTGAATGGAACTAACCCGGACTAACGTTGTTTTCAGCAGAATTACTATGGTGTTATTTATGTGCAGAAACAGAAGTTCTCGGAATGACCTGAAACTTCACGGAACAACTTTTCAGAAATAATAAAAAACCCTTGCAAAAGATGAAGGCAAGGGGGCCCACCACCTGTCCACGAGGGTGGGGGGCACGCCCCCTACCTCGTGGGCCCCCTAGAGCTCCTCCGACCTCAACTCCAACTCTATATATTTGGTTTTGGAGAGCAAAAAATCAGAGAGAAGAATTCATCGCGTTTTACGATATGGAGCCGCCGCCAAGCCCTAAAACCTCTCGGGAGGGCTGATCTGGAGTCCGTTCGGGGCTCCAGAGAGGGGAATCCGTCGCCATCATCATCATCAACCATCCTCCATCACCAATTTCATGATGCTCACCGCCGTGCATGAGTAATTCCATCATATGCTTGCTGGACGGTGATGGGTTGGATGGGATCTATCATGTAATAGAGTTAGTTTTGTTAGGGTTTGATCCCTAGTATCCACTATGTTCTGAGATTGATGTTGCTATGACTTTGCTATGCTTAATGCTTGTCACTAGGGCCCGAGTGCCATGATTTAAGATTTGAACCTATTATGTTCTCATCAATATATGAGAGTTCTTGATCCTATCTTGCAACTCTATAGTCACCTATTATGTGTTATGATCCGTTAACCCCGAAGTGACAATAATCGGGATACTTACCGGTGATGACCGTAGTTTGAGGAGTTCATGTATTCACTATGTGTTAATGCTTTGGTCCGGTACTCTATTAAAAGGAGGCCTTAATATCCCTTACTTTCCATTAGGACCCCGCTGCCACGGGAGGGTAGGATAAAAGATGTCATGCAAGTTCTTTTCCATAAGCACGTATGACTATATTCGGAATACATGCCTACATTACATTGATGAATTGGAGCTAGTTCTATGTCACCCTAGGTTATGACTGTTACATGATGAACCGCATCCGACATAATTCTCTATCACCGATCCATTGCCTACGAGCTTTCCATATATTGTTCTTCGCTTATTTACTTTTCCGTTGCTATTGCTATCATCACTACAAAATACCAAAAACATTACTTTTGCTACCGTTACCACTACTATCATATTACTTTGCTACTAAATACTTTGCAGCAGATATTAAGTTTCCAGGTGTGGTTGAATTGACACCTCAGCTGCTAATACTTGAGAATATTTTTTGGCTCCCCTTGTGTTGAATCAATAAATTTGGGTTGAATACTCTACCCTCGAAAACTGTTGCGATCCCCTATACTTGTGGGTTATCAAGACTATTTTCTGACGCCGTTGCCGCGGAGCATAGCTCTATTCTTTGAGTCACTTGGGATTTATATCTGCTTATCATTATGAAGAACTCGAGAGATCCAAAAACCAAGATTTATCCCTCAACTACGAGGGGAGGTAAGGAACTGCCATCTAGCTCTGCACTTGATTCACCTTCTGTTTTGAGTAAGCTTACGACACCTAAACCTGCTTCTACTATTCGTTCTGATATGTCGCATGTTATTGATGATGCCACTTCTGCTATGCATGATACTTATGATGAAACTACTTCTATGCTTGATACTACTGTGCCACTTGGTGAATTTCTTGATGAACAACTTGTTAGGGTTAGAGAGAGTGAAAATATTGAATCTGATAATATTGATGAAAGTGATGATGAAGACCCTCCCTCTAATGAATATGAATCACCTGTTATTCCTGAGGGTTATGTTTTTGAAAAAGAAGCTACTTTAGCTATTTTAGCTTGCAAAGATAGATACGAACTCAAGAGGTTATTAGCTAAATGGAAGCAGCAATCTCTTAATGCTAGAATGAAACCTGACCCTGCTTTTGCTACTTCACCTATCTTTGTTACTGATAAGGATTATGAATTCTCTGTTGATCCTGATATAATTACTTTGGTTGAATCTGATCCTTTTCATGGCTATGAATCTGAAACTGTCGTGGCACATCTTACTAAATTAAATGATATAGCCACCATGTTCACTAATGATGAGAGAACTCGTTACTTTTATATCCTTAAAATATTTCCGTTCTCATTAAAGGGGGATGCTAAGATATGGTTTACTTCTCTTGATCCTGGTTGTGTGCGTAGTCCCCAGGATATGATTTATTACTTCTCTGCTAAATATTTCCCTGCTCATAAGAAACAAGCTGCTTTAAGGGATATATATAATTTTGTGCAAATTAAAGAAGAGAGTCTCCCACAAGCTTGGGGGAGGCTTCTCAAGTTACTTAATGCTTTGCCTGATCATTGTGACGCCCCGAGACCGATGCGCCAGGTGTCTTCCAGTTGTTCGTTGTCGTTTCCATGTCTTCTGCTTGCGTGTTGCATTTCATCATGTCATCATGCGCATTTGCATCATCATGTTTTCAAAACTTGCATCCGTTCGGGTCCTCCCAGCTCTCTCTGTTGTCCGTTCTGAGCCCAGACACACTCGCACGCGCCCGCGGCACCTCCGAAATATTACTTTATAAGTGGCCGGAAAATGTTCTCGGAATGGGATGAAAGTTGGCGTGCGGTCTTATTATAGTGTAGGTAGGCCGCCTGCCAAGTTTCATCGCATTCGGAGTTCGTTTGCTGCCCCAACGGATATTTATAGCGACATTATAGTCGGTCAGACGTCGGACGTTTTCGGTCTCCGAGAATTGTCGTCGGGCTTTCCCTCTCTTTTCTCCCTAAAACCGTCTACATAGTCCACTACCTACCACCAGGCCCATCCTAACCTCTCTCGTCAGCCCGCGGCCCTCCTCGCGCGCACGTCCGAAAAGCTGTCCCGGACCCGACCCGGACAGTCGTCACCGTTGGGTCCGGATCATCCCCAAACATCTATACAACATCACCGTTTTCTTATTTGGACTCCCTAGCCTATTTTTCCGGACCGTCCGATTTTGATCGGAGGGACGAGATAGCCCCTAACCTAACCAACTTGCTATATATAGATCAACCACTAGCCTATTTTGCCAAACCCTAAATTCTAGGACTTTTGTCCCTGCCGCCGCCGCCACGCTCATCTCCCACCTCGGGATCCTCCCCAATCCAAAACCCCCTTGTTTTCAACACCAGACCAACCCACGCTCTCCATCTCGCGCCTGAGGCCTCCCTGCCGCCCTCGGGACCCTGCAGCCGTGCGCCTCCTGCCTCGAGCGCCTCCTCGTCGCTGCTTCCTCCTCGTCGCATCCACCAGGACAAGGCCGTCCCCACGCCGCACCCTGCCTCTCCTTCTCTTTTCTTCTTCCCCTGCTTTTTCTCTCTCCCTCACCCTGCGGTCTCTTTCTCTTTCTTCAGGGAGAACTGGAGCATGCCCGCCATGGCCGTCTCGTCCCGGAGCAAGATCGCCGGCCTCCTCCTCATCCTAGCGCCGTCCGCGACCGAGTCTGGCCGAATCCAGGCGGAATCGAGCTTCGCCGCCCTGGATCCAGCCACCTCTAGCCTCCCAGTGCCGCCAACCCCCTGCCTCGCCTCGGAGTTCTCCTAGGATGCCGATCCGCGCCTCCCTCCGTTCCCTGCACTGCTTCGTCGCCGGAGTAGAAGCTCCATCCGCCGCGCTGCCGTTCCTCGCCCATAGCTCCGCCCAGCTGCCGCCGTCCTGGTTCTTCCCAGAGAACGCCTCGCCTCTACTTCGAGGACGAGCCAGGCACGCCCTGTGTTGACCCTTTGAAGCGACCGTGCCAGCGCGTGGGTCGTGCCCAGCTCCGCTGCTGAGCCGGCCTAGCAACCGGCCTGCCCAGCTCCACCACCGGCCCAAGGCCTATAAGTGAGCCTCAGCCCAGCCACTGTTTCCCTCTATGCACTGTTAGGCCAGTTCAGTTTCAGCCTGTGAACGTTTTTCTTCCTTGGACGTTTTTGCTTTTTCCTGGCCTTTGCATATTTACAGAAACTGCCATTATATTGATATGCTCATAACTAATTAACCGTGCATCGGTTTAAAACAAACTTTATATGAAACATGCTTAGAATTTTGTCTAGTTTCTTAATATCCAACTTTCATCCATGTTAAAAATGTTTAAAATGATGTTTACTTATAATTTACCTAATGCCATGCTAAAATGATTTATTTCATAACTGATTAACCGGAGCTCGGTTTTAAATAAACTTTATATGTAAATGGGGTAGAAAGATGCCTAGTTTAACATGGTATACTTGCTTTGCATGTTTAGCAACTTTAAAATATGGTTTAGGGCAGAACAGTACCAAACCTTAAAATATGCACGTGAGGAGTTTCCGGACTTGTAGTTTGTTGTTCCGGCCTCATTTAAACTTGCCTAGATAGGTAGTAAGGTACACATCAATAACATGTATATCACATATACCTTTGTTCACCTTGCCATCCTTCTTATCCGCCAAATACTTGGGGCAGTTCCGCTTCCAGTGACCAGTCTGCTTGCAATAGAAACACTTAGTTTCAGGCTTAGGTCCAGGTTTGGGTTTCTTCTCTTGAGTAGCAACTTGCTTGCCGTTCTTTTTGAAGTTTCCCTTCTTCTTCCCTTTGCCCTTTTTCTTGAAACTAGTGGTCTTGTTGACCATCAACACTTGATGCTCCTTCTTGATTTCTACCTCCGCAGCTTTCAGCATTGCGAAGAGCTCGGGAATAGTCTTGTTCATCCCTTGCATATTATAGTTCATCACGAAGCTCTTGTACTTGGTGGCAGTGATTGAAGAATTCTGTCAATGACGCAATCATCTGGAAGATTAACTCCCAATTGAATCAAGTGATTATTATACCCAGACATTTTGAGTATATGCTCACTGACAGAATTGTTCTCCTCCATCTTGCAGCTATAGAACTTATTGGATACTTCATATCTCTCAATCCGGGCATTTGCTTGTAATATTAACTTCAACTCCTGGAACATCTCATATGCTCCATGACGTTCAAAACGTCGTTGAAGACCCGATTCTAAGCCGTAAAGCATGGCACACTGAACTATCGAGTAGTCATCAGCTTTTGCTCTGCCAGACGTTCATAACATCCGGCGTTGCTCCTGCAGCAGGCCTGGCACCCAGCGGTCCTTCCAGGACATAATTCTTCTGTGCAGCAATGAGGATAATCCTCAAGTTACGGACCCAGTCCGTGTAATTGCTACCATCATCTTTCAACTTCGCTTTCTCAAGGAACGCACTAAAATTCAACGGAACAACAGCATGAGCCATCTATCTACAATCAAACATAAACAAGCAAGATACTAATCAGGTACTAAGTTTCATGATAAATTTAAGTTAAGCTAATCAAATTAATTAAAGAACTCCCACTTAGATAGATATCCCTCTAATCCTCTAAGTGATTACGTGATCCAAATCAACCAAACCATAACCGATCATCACGTGAGATGGAGTAGTTTTAAATGGTGAACATCGTTATGTTGATCATATCTACTATATGATTCACGCTCGACCTTTTGGTCTCCGTGTTCCGAGGCCATATCTGTATATGCTTGGCTCGTCAAGTATAACCTGAGTATTCCGCGTGTGCAACTGTTTTGCACCCGTTGTATTCGAATGTAGAACCTATCACACCCGATCATCACGTGGTGTCTCAGCACGAAGAACTTTCGCAACGGTGCATACTCAGGGAGAACACTTCTTGATAATTTAGCGAGAGATCATCTTATAATGCTACCGTCAATCAAAGCAAGATAAGATGCATAAATTGATAAACATCACATGCAATCAATATAAGTGATATGATATGGCCATCATCATCTTGTGCTTGTGATCTCCATCTCCGAAGCACCGTCGTGATCACCATCGTCACCGGCGTGACACCTTGATCTCCATCGTAGCATCGTTGTCGTCTCGCCAAGCTTATGCTTCTACGACTATCACTACCGCTTAGTAATAAAGTAAAGCATTACATCGCGATTGCATTACATACAATAAAACGACAACCATAAGGCTCCTGCCAGTTGCCGATAACTCGGTTACAAAACATGATCATCTCATACAATAAAATTCAGCATCATGTCTTGACCATATCGCATCACAACATGCCCTGCAAAAACAAGTTAGACGTCCTCTACTTTGTTGTTGCAAGTTTTACGTGGCTGCTACGGGCTTAAGCAAGAACCAATCTCACCTACGCATCAAAACCACAACGATAGTTTGTCAAATAGACTCCGTTTTAACCTTCGCAAGGACCGGGCGTAGCCATACTTGGTTCAACTAAAGTTGGAGAGACAGTCACCCGCAAGCCACCTGTGTGCAAAGCACGTCGGGGGAACCGGTCTCGCGTAAGCGTACGCGTAAGGTTGGTCCGGGTCGTCTCGTCCAACAATGCCGCCGAACCAAAGTATGACATGCTGGTAGGCAGTATTACTTATATCGCCCACAACTCACTTGTGTTCTACTCGTGCATATAACATCAACATAAATAACCTGGCTCTGATACCACTGTTGGGTTTCGTAGTAATTTCAAAAAAATTCCTATGCACACGCAAGATCATGGTGATGCATAGCAACGAGAGGGGAGAGTGCTGTCTACGTACCCACGTAGACCGACTGCGGAAGCGTTGACACAACGTAGAGGAAGTAGTCGTACGTCTTCGCGATCCAACCGATCAAGCACCGAAACTACGGCACCTCCGAGTTCGAGCACACGTTCAGCTCGATGACGATCCCCGGACTCCGATCCAGCAAAGTGTCGGGGAAGAATTCCATCAGCACGACGGCGTGGTGACGATCTTGATGCACTACAGCAGCAGGGCTTCGCCTAAACTCTGCTGCAGTATTATCGAGGAATATGGTGGCTGGGGGCACCGCACACGGCTAAGGAATAGATCACGTGGATCAACTTGTGTGTTTTTGGGGTGCCTCTGCCTCAGTATATAAATGAGCCAAGGGGGAGGGGGGCGCCGGCCAGGAGGAGGGCGCAGGAGGAGTCCTTCTCCTTCCGGGAGTAGGACTCCCCCCCAATCCTAGTTGGACTAGAATTCCCCGAGGGGGAAAGAGAGAGAAGGGGGGCCGGCCACCTCTCCTAGTCCTAATAGGACTAGGGGGAGGGGGGAGGCGCGCGGCCACCTTGGGCTGCCCCTTTCTGTTGGAAATATGCCCTAGAGGCAATAATAAATTAGTTATTATTATATTTCCTTGTTCATGATAATCGTTTATTATCCATGCTATAATTGTATTGATAGGAAACTCATATACATGTGTGGATACATAGACAGCACCATGTCCCTAGTAAGCCTCTAGTTGACTAGCTCGTTGATCAATAGATGGTTACGGTTTCCTGACCATGGACATTGGATGTCGTTGATAACGGGATCACATCATTAGGAGAATGATGTGATGGACAAGACCCAATCCTAAGCATAGCACTAGATCGTGTAGTTCGTATGCTAAAGCTTTTCTAATGTCAAGTATCATTTCCTTAGACCATGAGATTGTGCAACTCCCGGATACCGTAGGAATACTTTGGGTGTGCCAAACGTCACAACGTAACTGGGTGACTATAAAGGTGCACTACGGGTATCTCCGAAAGTGTCTGTTGGGTTGGCACGAATCGAGACTGGGATTTGTCACTCCGTGTGACGGAGAGGTATCTCTGGGCCCACTCGGTAGGACATCATCATAATGTGCACAATGTGATCAAGGAGTTGATCACGGGATGATGTGTTACGGAACGAGTAAAGAGACTTGTCGGTAACGAGATTGAACAAGGTATCGGGATACCGACGATCGAATCTCAGGCAAGTATCGTACCGATAGACAAAGGGAATCGTATACGGGATTGATTAAGTCCTTGACGTCGTGGTTCATCCGATGAGATCATCGTGGAGCATGTGGGAGACAACATGGGTATCCAGATCCCGCTGTTGATTGTTGACCGGAGAATGTCTCGGTCATGTCTGCATGTCTCCCGAACCCGTAGGGTCTACACACTTAAGGTTCGATGATGCTGGGTTATAAAGGAAGTTTGTATGTGGTTACCGAATGTTGTTCGGAGTCCCGGATGAGATCCCGAATGTCACGAGGAGTTCCGGAATGGTCCGGAGGTAAAGATTTATATATGGGAAGTCCTGTTTTGGTCACCGGACAAGTTTCGGGGTCACCGGTATTGTACCGGGACCACCGGAAGGGTCCCGGGGGTCCACCGGGTGGGGCCACCTGCCCCGGGGAGCCACATGGGCTGTAGGGGTGTGCACCTTGGCCTATATGGGCCAAGGGCACCAGCCCCAAGAGGCGCATGCGCCAAAGGATAAGGAAAGGAAGAGTCCTAAAGGGGGAAGGCACCTCCGAGGTGCCTTGGGGAGGAGGGACTCCTCCTAGCCGCACCCTTCCTTGGTGGAAGGGCCAAGGCTGCGCCTCCCCCCTCTCCCTTGCCCCTATATATATGTAGGGGGTGGGAGGGAAGCCATACCAATGTTCTGGTGCAGCCCTCCCCTTCTCCCAAGTACTTCTCCTCTCCCGTGGTGCTTGGCGAAGCCCTGCAGGATTGCCACGCTCCTCCACCACCACCACGCCGTTGTGCTGCTGCTGGATGGAGTCTTCCTCAACCTCTCCCTCTCTCCTTGCTGGATCAAGGCGTGGGAGACTTCGTCGGGCTGTACGTGTGTTGAACGCGGAGGTGCCGTCCGTTCGGCACTAGGATCTCCGGTGATTTGGATCACGACGAGTACGACTCCATCAACCCCGTTCTCTTGAACGCTTCCGCTTAGTGATCTACAAGGGTATGTAGATGCACTCTCCTTCCCCTCGTTGCTAGTCTCTCCGTAGATAGATCTTGGTGACACGTAGGAAAATTTTGAATTTCTGCTACGTTCCCCAACACTTTCTCCTTTCCACTAAAGCCCATCTAGGCCCATATGGTTCCCGGGGGGTTCCGGTAACCTCCCGGTACTCCGGTAAAATCCCGATTTCACCCGGAACACTTCCGATATCCAAACATAGGCTTCCAATATATCAATCTTTACGTCTCGACCATTTCGAGACTCCTCGTCATGTCCGTGATCACATCCGGGACTCCGAACAACCTTCGGTACATCAAAATGCATAAACTCATAATATAACTGTCATCGTAACCTTAAGCGTGCGGACCCTACGGGTTCGAGAACAATGTAGACATGACCAAGACACGTCTCCGGTCAATACCCAATAGCGGGACCTGGATGCCCATATTTGCTCCTACATATTCTACGAAGATCTTTATCGGTCAGACCACATAACAACATACGTTGTTCCCTTTGTCATCGGTATGTTACTTGCCCGAGATTCGATCTTCGGTATCCAATACCTAGTTCAATCTCGTTACCGGCAAGTCTCTTTACTTTTTCTGTAATTCATCATCTCGCAACTAACTCATTAGTTGCAATGCTTGCAAGGCTTATGTGATGTGCATTACCGAGAGGGCCCAGAGATACCTCTCCGACAATCGGTGTGACAAATCCTAATCTCGAAATACGCCAACCCAACATCTACCTTTGGAGACACCTGTAATGCTCCTTTATAATCACCCAGTTCCGTTGTGACATTTGGTAGCACCCAAAGTGTTCCTCCGGCAAACGGGAGTTGCATAATCTCATAGTTATAGGAACATGTATAAGTCATGAAGAAAGCAATAGCAACATACTAAACGATCGGGTGCTAAGCTAATGGAATGGGTCATGTCAATCAGATCATTCAACTAATGATGTGACCTCGTTAATCAAATAACAACTCATTGTTCATGGTTAGGAAACATAACCATCTTTGATTAACGAGCTAGTCAAGTAGAGGCATACTAGTGACACTTTGTTTGTCTATGTATTCACACATGTATTATGTTTCCGGTTAATACAATTCTAGCATGAATAATAAACATTTATCATGATTATAAGGAAATAAATAATAACTTTATTATTGCCTCTAGGGAATATTTCCTTCAGGCCCACCACCTGTCCATGAGGGTGGGGGCATGCCCCCTACCTCGTGGGCCCCCTAGAGCTCCTCCAACACCAACTCCAACTCTATATATTGTGTTTCGGGGAGAAAAAAATCAGAGAGAAGAATTCATTGCGTTTTACGAGACGGAGCCGCCGCCAAGCCCTAAAACCTCTCGGGAGGGCTGATCTGGAGTCCGTTCGGGGCTCCGGAGAGGGGAATCTGTCGCCATCGTCATCATCAACCATCCTCCATCACCAATTTCATGATGCTCACCACCGTGCGTGAGTAATTCCATCGTAGGCTTGTTGGACGGTGATGGTTGGATGAGATCTATTATGTAATCGAGTTAGTTTTGTTAGGGTTTGATCCCTAGTATCCACTATGTTCTGAGATTGATGTTGCCATGACTTTGCTATGCTTAATGCTTGTCACTAGGGCCCGAGTGCCATGATCTCAGATCTGAACCTATTATGTTTTCATCAATATATGAGAGTTCTTGATCCTATCTTGCAAGTCTATAGTCACCTATTATGTGTTATGATCCGTTAACCCCGAAGTGACAATAATCGGGATACTTACCGGTGATGACCGTAGTTTGAGGAGTTCATGTATTCACTATGTGTTAATGCTTTGTTCCGGAACTCTATTAAAAGGAGGCCTTAATATCCCTTAGTTTTCGTAAGGACCCCACTACCACGGGAGGGTAGGACAAAAGATGTCATGCAAGTTCTTTTCCATAAGCACGTATGACTATATTCGAAATACATGCCTACATTACATTGATGAACTGCAGCTAGTTCTGTGTCACCCTAGGTTATGACTGTTACATGATGAACCGCATCCGGCATAATTCTCCATCATTGATCCATTGCCTACGAGCTTTCCATATATTGTTCTTCGCTTATTTACTTTTCCGTTGATATTGCTATCATCACTACAAAATACCAAAACGTTACTTTTACTATTGTTACCTTTTGCTACCATTACCACTACTATCATATTACTTTGCTACTAAATACTTTGCTCCAGATACTTAGTTTCCAGGTGTGGTTGAATTGACAACTCAGCTGCTAATACTTGAGAATATTCTTTGGCTCCCCTTGTGTCGAATCAATAAATTTGGGTTGAATACTTTACCCTCGAAAACTGTTGCGATCCCCTATACTTGTGGGTTATCAAGACTGTTTTCTGGCGCCGTTCCCGGGGAGCAAAGCTCTATTCTTTGAGTCACTTGGGATATATATCTTCTTATCCTTATGAAGAACTTGAAAGATCCAAGAACCAAGATTTATCCCTCAACTACGAGGGGAGGTAAGGAACTGCCATCTAGCTCCGCACTTGATTCACCTTCTGTTTTGAGTAAGTTTGCGACACCTAAAGCTGCTTCTGCTATTCGTTCTGATATGCCACATGTTATTGATGATGCCACTTCTGCTATACATGATACTTATGATGAAACTACTTCTATGCTTGGTACTACTGTGCCACTTGGTGAATTTATTGATGAACAACTTGCTAGGGCTAGAGAGAATGAAATTATTAAATCCGATAATACTGATGAAAGTGATGATGAAGACTCACCTGTTATTCCCGAGGGTTATGTTTTTGATAAAGAAGCTTCTTTAGCTATTTTAGCTTGCAAAGATAGATACGAACTCAAGAGGTTATTAGCTAAATGGAATAAGCAATCTCTAAATGCTAGGATGAAACCTGACCCTGCTTTTGCTACGTCACCTATCTGTGTTACTGATAAGGGTTATGAATTCTCTGTTGATACTGATATAATTACTTTGGTTGAATCCGATCCTTTTCATGGCTATGAATCTGAAACTGTTGTGGCACACCTTACTAAATTAAATGATATATCTACCCTGTTCACTAAAGATGAGAGAACTCATTACTTTTATATCCTTAAAATATTTCCGTTCTCATTAAAGGGTGATGCCAAGATATGGTTTAATTCTCTTGATCCTGGTTGTGTGCGTAGTCCCTAGGATATGATTTATTACTTCACTGCTAAATATCTCCCTGCTCATAAGAAACAAGCTGCTTTAAGGGATATATATAATTTGGCGCACAGACAAGGGAATCCTCGACGCCATAAGTCACCGCGAAATTACACGCTTTGCCGACTTGGTGTCCATAGTACAAAAGTACCGTGCGATGGAAAGTGCCTGGTGTCGTGGTTCTAAGTCTGACAGTAATGTAGGGGGTAGGTATCGAGAGGCGAGATCTTAGCTATGGAGTAGTTGTAAGCACAAGAGGTTTACGAGTTCAGGCCCTTCTCAGAGGAAGTAATAGCCCTACGTCACGGAGCCCGAAGGCGGTCGACTGGATTATGCGTGTATGAATTACAGGGGTGCGAACCCTTTACATTGAGGAGGGGGGTGGCTTATATAGAGTTCGCCGGACCCCTCCGGCCCTCAGTTATGCAGGGTTTTAAATACATTAAGGTCGGGCGTTACTGGTAACGCCCCTAATAAAGTGCTATGATGACCATAAAAGCTACTTAATGACTGACCGTTAGCGTGCGGAGCGACTTTAGGTCTCCTGGCCGTCGAGTGGTTAGATCTTGGTCGAGTGATTGCTTCTTGGTCGAGTGTCTTCGAGTCTATCGAGTGGAACACCTCCAAGTCGATTGAAAGGTGATTTCTTCTAGAGATGTCCTTGGGTAGGGCAGTTGAGACAGGTCCATGACCCTACCCTAGGTACATAGCTTCATCATTAGCCCCCGAATGGATCGAGGTTTGAGTGGGGAAGGAGTTGAGAACTTCTCCGACTCATTTTTCATGTCATGAGCATATCTTGTTTCGGATGAATGAACCTGAGTGATGACAGCAACTTCCTTTTCAGTCGCCTTGATCCATTCTTAGTTTTTTGTCGAGTGAGTTTCTTTACTTGAAAAGCTCCGAGTGACGGTGTGGAGGAGATCTTCCGTCTGACAAGTTGTTCTGCTGCCCGTAGATTTCACGGGATTCGAATTTTGGGAAGCGCGCGGGACGGGGGAAGCCACAGTAATCGGATGGGATAGGGCAAAGCCACCTCGATATCCGTGCCACCTTTTTCACCACGTACCGCGCGCGCA
Source organism: Triticum urartu (assembly GCF_003073215.2). Lineage (NCBI taxonomy): Eukaryota > Viridiplantae > Streptophyta > Magnoliopsida > Poales > Poaceae > Triticum > Triticum urartu. Next base: position 423,732,822 of record NC_053027.1, read on the forward strand.
ATTGTTACAGGATTTGACAGGACCGTCCAGGCCTACCAGTCAGCCACTCGGAAGCGACCTCATATAAGGCGTCGGACCGGGGTTTCTTGAACAGTGCGTTCTCATTTCCTCTTCTCCTCTTCAGGCTTCTTCGTCGCGCTCGCTCTCGCCCCAACGCTGCCGCTCCGTACGCGTCTCGCCGGCGACGATGGGGAAGGAGCAGACGGCGGCTCTGGAGCGGGCGAAGAAGGCGACGGCAAAGGCGAAGGGGAAGGCAACCAGTCGGGGTGGATCTTCCTCCCGAGTCGGCCTGCCGAAGGGCTGGATCCAGGGCGATTGGATCCGCTCGGCGATCCGCCAAGAAGACCTCGACGACCTAGCCGACGGAGGGCTGATCCCCCATGGATTGGCGTGGCTTCCGGGGAAGGAATCCGAGCCGCAACCTCGGGAGGGTGAGCGCGTTCTCCTTGCCACCCACGTCGACCGCGGATTTTCCTTGCTTCCTCACCCTTTCTTTCGGGGATTTCTGAATTTCTTTGGGGCACAACTCCACCACTTCACTCCCAACACAATCGTGTATCTCGCTGCTTTCGTGTCTTTGTGCGGGAATTTCTTGGGTTGTCAGCCTCACTGGGGTCTTTTCAAGCACATTTCCACCTGTCGTTCTCAGACAGTGAAAAAGGCCAATCCAAGTGAAGAGAGACCACAAGTGATTCAAATGTGCGGGGGTCTTGGTGTTCAGATGAGAGGGAAAAGTTCCTTTCCAGCCATGATTCTTCCCGACTCGGTTCGCGGATGGCAGTCGACCTGGTTTTACTGGAAAGACCAGCCGACGCCAGGGCAGTCGACTAGCCTCCCTCCTTTTACCATGGACCGAGTGGGGAAACCCTCCTCTTTGAAGGTGCTCCCGGAGGAGAAGGCGTAGGTTAGGGTGCTGGTCGAACGAGTGGTCCAGCTTATCCGTGACGGGGTCACCGGTATGGATCTCTTGGAGGTTTTCCTTCGGCGGCGCATCCAGCCTCTTCAAGCCCGATACCATCCGATGTGGATGTATTCGGGTCTTGACGACACCACTCGGATTCACCCGGAGGAGGTCGATGATGACACACTGGAGAAGTGGCCGTCGGGCATCACCGGAAACAAGGACAACCCCAGGGGAGCTAGGAGAGTTCCTCCATTCGACCAGTCCCATGAACCAGAAAAGGTCCGATTCTGAGCTTTTGATTGTAATCTGAATTCACTCGCGCAACTGTCTATACTGCGTCGACTGACTTTATTCTTCCTGCCTTCTTTCAGGCCCTTATCGAAATGTATTCAATGCCCAACGGAGAGCAAGAGCAAGACCTGGAAGGAGAGGCGAGCGGCGGCGACAGTGGCGAATGGTATTCTGACGGTGAAGGGGACGAAGAAAGTGACGACCCAAGTGACGAAGAAGAAGTTGAGTCGCCTCCTTGCAGGGAGAGGTGATCCAAGCTTGACCAAGAACGACCGAGCGCCCGTGAAAAGGCGATTGCTCAGGCTGGTCAGTCTTCAAAGCGTCCTCGGACCTCTTCACCAACCCCAACTGAAAAAGCGTCAAAGCATCCCAAAGTTGCAGAGCAGAAGCCTCGGAAGGCGTTGCCGAAGATTAAGATTGACATCCCCGTCGCTTCTGCGTGAGTGTCTCCCTTTGTATTCACTCGACGCCCCGTGTTGTTTGTTTTTTCTTGATTTAACCAGACGAACTTTGGAACTGGCAGCGCTGCTACTTCCGGGACCTCAGCTTACAGGGACGAGGATGAGGTAATGGAGGATGTGGTCACTTCCAATCTGGGTATGATTTCTGACATTCTGGCTTTATTTGGTCGACTCAACTGCACTGTGTACCATTGGGTGATGTGATTTTGGCGATTGATCTTTGAACAGCTCCTAACATTATTGACCTCCCCGATGATGATGACGAAGAGCCTGAGAGGCCTTTGACGAGGAAAAATAGGCAAGCTCCTGCAAGCAAGGTGCCACAGTCGACGCCGAGGGCGGAACCAGTCATTCAGGACGCTGGTGATGCCAATCGGGGTTCTGTTACCTTCGCCGTATCATCATCGATTGCCTTGCCTTCTTCGTCGACTGCTCAGGCCCCTGCCGACCCACCTTCAGTTTTTGCAACACATCATGTCCCAGAGGACGAAGTGAATGCTGCCAAGGAAGCCATACGCCAGGCGGGCATTATGATGGAGAAGATGAAGACGGTGCGGGACGCCAGTCAGGCCGCCTACGACGCCAGCTCAGCTCTCCAAAGCAATACTCAGGTTAGTTGGTCACTGCTTGTTCTGTTAGGATATGCTATCTGAAGACTCTCTTTCCGAAAATCTTTGCATCTGTACACCCACTGGGTGCGTCGATTGAATTTTTGAACTAGTGGGGGCACGCTGAGTGCACCCACTGGGTGTAGTCCCCGAGACTACGGTGGACTGCTGGCAGTCGACTGTAGTCTTTGTATTTTGATTCTTTCACTTGATCTGGTCTGGCCGCGTCGAGTGTAAACCGAACCGGTAGTTTGTCTCTTCTACTCGGTCTGGGCGAGTGGGATCAGAACCGGTGGGGGCACGCCAAGTGCACCCACTGGGTGTAGTCCTCGAGACCGCGGTCGACTGCTGGCAATCGACTGTGGTCTGAGTTCTATGGTCTGAGTTCTTCTTTCTCTCTTTTTTTTACTCCCTGCACTCGACTCCGGCGGGCCGGTCGACTGGGATCAGAACCGGTGGGGGCACGCAAAGTGCACCCACTGGGTGTAGTCCCCGAGACTATGGTGGACTGCGGGCAGTCGACCGTAGTCTTAGTATTTATTGTCTTTGTCGTTTTTCACTGTAAAATAACTTCTCCTCCCTGATTGCAGAAATCTTGTGATCTTGGAGCTCGCTTTGCTGACTTGGAGAAACAGCAGATCCAACTAAACCTTGACTTGGAATTGGCCAAGACAGAGCTACAAAAGGCCAAGGATGACGCTAATGGTAAGACGAGCTTGTCGACTGGTTTGTCTTAGGCTTGAGTACCCTTCTGCTCTTTCTGAATCAAGCACCATTTCTTTGCAGAAAAACTGAGAGAAGCTCTGGCGAAGAAGGATCAGGATTTGGCTGCTGCTCAAAAGGAAGCTGACGACAGAACCGCTCTGGCTGAACAGAAACTGGCTTCAGTCGGCCAATTGGAAGAAGAGAACACCAAGATGAAATATGCTCTGAACGAAGCCAACAAGGAGTGCACGCACTTGAAGAAGGACAATCTCAACCTGTACGAGAAGATGGAAGGCATCGCTCGCAGGAGGGATGATCTGGAGAGCTATCTGAGGAGCCTTGCCAAGAAGTTGTTCATCAAGCTTGAAGGTATACATTTTTTTGTTCTGTCGACTCAGCATACGAAAACTGACTTATCCTTGGATCGTGAATGTAGAGTTTTGCCAGAACTTCAAGGAGGAGACTAGGCGGATTGAGCCAGGTTTGGACCCCATCAACTTTCCCGTGAAAGACGACACTGCCATGAATCTGCTCCGACTGGAATCCCGCATTGACGGTGTTGTGGACTACTTGGCTCGACTGAAGGTCGCCGCGTCATGGATTGACACGGCACTTTGGCCGGGGGCCACGCTCCAGAATGATCTCGAGTCCCTGATCACTTGACTTAACGAGATCCCTGGTCGAGTGCAGGAGTGGAAGAAATCTTCTGCCCGGTGTGGTGCTGATGTGGCTCTGTCTTTGGTTCGTGTCCACTGCACGGAGGTGCGACAAGATAAGCTGGCAGCAATCAAGGTCGCCAACACCCAGAGGCATGACTTTCGATCTTTTATGGAGACTTTTATTGCTGCAGCCACCCGGATCGCCGACGGCGTCGACCTGGACGAGTTCGTCGAGCCTACCAGTCCTCCTCCTGCGGAGTGAACAAACTTTTATGCCCCACCTTAAATTTGCCTCGGAATGCCGGGTGGTTTTTGTAACCGTTAAACTCTTTCGGGCTGAATGCCCGGGCACTTCGATCTGTGGTCTGGACCCTTTAGGATTTGATCTGAACTTGGTTTATCGTTGAATATCTTCATGAATTCTCCATCGAGTGGAACTCGTTCTTCACTCGAGACAACTTTTTGTATTTGCGGCGTAGCTTCGAAGGAGAAGGTAGCAGTCGACCTGCACCTCGTCGTCCTTGCGGAGTAGGATCGAGCGCACGTTGTATTTGTGGCGAAGCTCCCAAGGAGAAGGTGGCAGTCGACCTGCACCTCGTCGTCCTTGCGGAGTAGGATGGAGCGCACGTTGTATTTGTGGCGAAGCTCCCAAGGAGAAGGTGGCAGTCGACCTGCACCTCGTCGTCCTTGCGGAGTAGGATGTGTTTCATACTTAGGCGAGTACTGGACTGTAGCTAAGCCTCCAAGTGGGAGGGTTGCTCTCCACTCGGTAGGATTTTTCAAACTTAGGCGAGTACTGGACTGCAGCTAAGCCCCCGAGTGGGAGGGTCGCTCTCCGCTCGGTAGGATTTTCAAACTTAGGCAAGTACTGGACTGCAGCTAAGCCCCCGAGTGGGAGGGTCGCTCTCCACTCGGTAGGATTTTTCAAACTTAGGCAAGTACTGGACTGCAGCTAAGCCCCCGAGTGGGAGGGTCGCTCTCCAGTCGGTAGGATTTTTCAAACTTAGGCGGGTATTGGACTGTAGCTAAGCCCCCGAGTGGGAGGGTCGCTCTCCACTCGGTAGGATTTTTCAAACTTAGGCGAGTACTGGACTACAGCTAAGCCCCCAAGTGGGAGGGTCGCTCTCCACTCGGTAGGATTTTTCAAACTTAGGCGAGTACTGGACTGCAGCTAAGCCCCCGAGTGAGAGGCTGGCTCACCACTCGGTAGGATTTTCAAATACTTAGGCGAGTACTGGACTGCAGCTAAGCCCCAGAGTGAGAGGCTGGCTCACTACTCAGTAGGATTTCCAAATACTTAGGCGAGTACTGGACTGCAGCTAAGCCCCCGAGTGAGAGGCTGGCTCACCACTCGGTAGGATTTTCAAATACTTAGGCGAGTACTGGACTACAGCTAAGCCCCTGAGTGAGAGGCTGGCTCACCACTCGGTAGGATTTTCAAATACTTAGGCGAGTACTGGATTGCAGCTAAGCCCCCCGAGTGAGAGGCTGGCTCACCACTCGGTAGGATTTTCAAACACTTAGGCGAAACGGGTTCACAGCTAAGCCCCCGAGTGGGAGGCTGGCTCACCACTCGGCAGGAAATTATTTTACAAACTTAGGCGAAACGGATTCGCGGCTAAGCCACCCACTAGGGGATTTCTCACGCAAACAAAAACGATAACAATCACTAGGAAAATTACAACGCTCTTGTCTTTGATAAATAAACTACAGGAGTTTTTCTTATTACATCTCATCCGAGTGAGAATTCAAGTATAAAAGGGGCGGAGCAGCTCCGCATTCCAGGCTCGTGGCTCATCAATCTGGCGATCGACATTATAAAGGTGATATGATCCATTGTGGAGACTCTGGTGACTATGAAGGGACCTTCCCAAGTAGGAGCGAGTTTGTGTGGTTTCTGCTGATCCACTCAGAGGACCAAGTCTCCTTCTTGGAAGGCTCGACTCTTCACATTTCTAGCATGGAATCGACGCAAGTCTTGCTGATAGATGGTCGGTCGGATCATGGCCATTTCTCTTTCTTCTTCCAGGAGGTCGACTGCGTCCTGCCGGGCTTGTTCTGCTTCATCATCAGAGTAGAGCTCGACTCGGGGTGCGTTGTGAAGCAGGTCACTCGGCAAAACTGCTTCAGCTCCGTGGACCAGAAAGAATGGGGTTCTTCCAGTCGATCGGTTCAGGGTTGTCCTCAATCCCCAAAGAACTGATGGAAGCTCGTCGACCCATGCACCTGCTGCGTGCTTGAGATCACGCATCAGTCGGGATTTCAGTCCTTTTAGAATTAAGCTGTTTGATCTTTCCGCTTGTCCATTCGACTGGGGGTGAGCGACTGAAGCGTAGTCGATTCGTGTGCCTTGAGAGGCGCAAAAGGCTCTGAGTTTGTCAGAATCGAAGTTTGACCCATTGTCAGTGATGATGCTGTGCGGAACTCCATATCTGAATATCAACTCTCTGATGAAACTGATAGCAATGCAAGCATCAACATTCTTGATAGGCTTAGCTTCGATCCATTTGGTGAACTTGTCGACTGCCACTAGCACATGAGTGAAACCGCTTCTGCCCGTTCTCAGTGGTCCAACCATGTCCAATCCCCAAACAGCGAAGGGCCAGATGAGTGGAATGGTTTTCAGGGCTGACGCGGGTTTGTGCGACATATTGGAGTAAAACTGACATCCTTCACATTTGTCGACTATCTCTTTCGCCATTTCATTCGCCCTTGGCCAGTAGAATCCCGCTCGGTATGCTTTAGCCACAATGGTCCGAGAGGACGCATGATGACCATAGGTCCCCGAGTGGATATCATCAAGGATTATCTGACCTTCTTCCGGTGTTATACACTTCTGACTGACTCCAGTCGCACTTTCTCTATACAGCTGTCCCTTTATGACTGTAAAGGCCTTGGATCGACGGACGATCTGTCGAGCCTCTTCTTTGTCTTCTGGGAGTTCTTTCCTTAGGATGTACGCGATGTACGGTACCGTCCAGTCGGGAGTGATGACCAAAACTTCCATGATCAGGTCGACCACAGCTGGAACTTCAACTTCAATCGGATCCGTGGCACTTTTTGGCTGCGGGGCTTCTTCAGTGAAGGGATCCTCCTGAACTGATGGTGTGTGGATGTGTTCCAAAAACACATTGTTGGGGATGGCTTCTCTTTTGGAACCTATTTTCGCCAAATCATCAGCTGCTTGATTTTTCAGTCGGGGTATGTGATGAAGTTCTAACCCCTCGAATTTCTTCTCCAGCTTTCTCACTGCATTGCAATAACCAGTCATGGCCGGACTTCTGATGTCACACTCCTTCATCACTTGATTAACCAGCAAATCTGAGTCGCCATAGACCATGAGGCGACGGACGCCGAGTGAAATGGCCATGCGCAACCCATATAAAAGTGCTTCATATTCTGCCTCGTTATTGGAGGAATCAAAGTGGATTTGAAGAACATAACTGAGCTTATCTCCTCAGGGGGAGACCAAAACTACCCCGGCACCGGAACCATTCAGCATTTTGGAACTGTCGAAGAACATGGTCCAATGCTCTGAGTAAACCTGAGTCGGCAGTTGTTGTTCAATCCACTCGGCAACAAAATCTGCTATTGCTTGGGACTTGATAGCTTTCTTTGCCTCAAACTTGATATCTAGAGGAAGGAGTTCAATCGCCCATTTTGCCACTTGACCAGTTGCATCTCTGTTGTGCAGAATCTCTGACAATGGAGCGTCGCTGACGACTGTAATGGAATGGTCAGAGAAGTAATGTGCAACCTTCTTCGTGGTCATATAAATCCCATATACAAGCTTCTGATAATGAGGATATCTTTGCTTCGACGGGGTCAAGACTTCAGAAATATAATATACTGGGCGCTGAACTTTGAAGGCTTTTCCTTCTTCTTCCCGCTCGACTGTAAGTACTGTACTGACGACTTGTCCCGTGGCTGCGATGTAAAGCAGCAAAGGCTCTTTGCTGATCGGGGAAGCAAGCACCGGCTGGGTGGAGAGCAGAGCTTTGAGCTCTGCAAACGCTGCATCATCTTCAGGAGTCCACTCGAACTTGTCTGACTTCTTCATCAATCGGTAAAAGGGCAATGCCTTTTCACCGAGACGAGAGATGAATTGACTTAAAGCGGCCAAGCAACCAGTAAGCTTCTGGACGTCGTGCACTCGCACAGGACTTTTCATTCGGAGTATAGTATCGACTTTTTCTGGATTGGCGTCGATTCCCCATTCGGAAACGAGAAAACCGAGTAACTTTCCGCCAGGAACCCCGAATGTGCACTTTGATGGATTAAGCTTGATATCATACCTCCTGAGGTTGGCGAAGGTTTCAGCAAGGTCAGTCAGCAGGTTGGAACCTCTCCGTGACTTGACCACAATATCATCCATGTATGCTTCCACATTCCGACTGATTTGAGTGAGCAAACACTTCTGAATCATCCTCATGAATGTGGCTCCGGCATTCTTGAGGCCGAACGGCATGGTAACATAATAGAAGCACCCGAATGGAGTGATGAAAGCTGTTTTGATCTCGTCAGGTCCATACAGACGGATCTGATGGTACCCGGAATAGGCGTCTAAAAAGACAGTCGCTCACATCCCGCAGTCGAGTCGACTATCTGGTCAATGCGGGGGAGAGGAAAATGATCTTTCGGGCAGGCCCGATTGATATGCTTAAAGTCAATGCACATGCGAAGTGACTTGTCCTTCTTGGGGACCATGACAACGTTGGTGAGCCACTCGGAGTGGTAGATCTCTCGGATGAACTCCGCTGCTAAGAGCCGAGCCACCTCCTCACCAATAGCCTTTCTCTTCTGGATGGCGGACCGTCGGAGATGTTCTTTGACAGGTTTTACTTTTGAGTCGACTCGTAGGCGGTGCTCAGACAGCCCCCTGGGAACACCCGGCATGTCAGAAGGCTTCCATGCGAAAATGTCCCAGTTCTCACGGAGGAACTGGATGAGCGCTTCTTCCTATTTGGAGTCGAGTGTTGTTGAGATATGAGTCGGAGCAGCACTGGGATTGGTCGGGTGAATGTGAGTTGGCTTCCTTTCGCCGGATGACTGAAAAGCTAATTCTGTAGCGGGCTTCTTGGCTCGCAACAAATCACTCGGGTCTGCAGTCTTCTGGTATTCCTGCAGCTCCACCACTGCCATCTGAGCATCAACGATCTTTGAACCTTTATGAAAACACTCTTCTGCTTTCTTCCGATTGCCCGTAACAGTGATCACACCTTTGGGACCATGCATCTTCATTTTGAGATAAACATAACATGGTCGATCCATGAAGCATGCATAAGCCGGCCTGCCCAAAATAGCATGATAAGCACTCTGGAAATCCACAACCTCGAACGTCAACTTTTCTTTGCGGTAATTCTTGGAATCACCGAAAACCACATCAAGAGCAATTTGGCTGAGCGACTCAGCCTTCTTCCCAGGAATGACTCCATGGAAACTCATGTTGCTGGTACTGAGTATGGACATCGGAATGCCCATCCCTTTCAGCGTCTCAGCATATAGTATGTTCAAACCACTGCCACCGTCCATCAAGACTTTGGTCAGTCGAGTGCCTTCAACAACTGGGTCGACCACCAAAGCTTTCCTCCCAGGGGTGGCAATGTGCGTTGGGTGATCGGGCTGGTCGAATGTGATGGTAGTTTGAGACCACTTCAGATAATTGGGTGTCGCCGGAGCAACCATATTCACCTCATGGTTGATAACTTTCAGTCGAATTTTGCTTTCAACATCAGCAAAAATCATCAAGGTGGAATTGACCTGGGGGTATCCATCATCACTGTCTTCCTTGTCCTCAACTTTGTCCGACTCCTTTTCCTTATCTTTGGGCTGTTTGCCCTGGAACTGCTAGATCAAGAGCCGACACTGTCGAGTGGTATGTTTCGGGTAAATGAACTTACCCTCTTCATCTTTCTTGGTGTGGATGTGACATGGCAAATCCAACACATCATTTCCGTCTTGGTCTTTAACTTTCTTGGGGTTCCAAGGCCCTTTGGGTTTCCCCTTAAACTTTCCTTGAGTCACAGCCAAGGCCTCCCCAGGAGCAGCTGGCTCGGCTTTCCGCTTCTGTTTCCGATTGGAATTTCCTCCTCCGGTTTCTTGGGCGACTGACTTGTGTTTGCCACTCCGGAGTCGATCCTCATCTTCACCATTAGCGTACTTGGTGGCAATCTCCATCATCTGATTCAAAGACATGTCTCCGGTTCGTCCGAATTTCAGATTCAGTTCTCTATACTTGACGCCTTCTTTGAAGGCACAGACTGCTTGGTGATCAGGTACATTCTCTACCGTGTGATGTAGCGTGATCCATCTCTGGATGTAATCCCTCAAAGTTTCATTCGGCTTCTGCACACAAGACCGCAGTTCCATCAGTCCTGCTGGTCGCTTGCATGTTCCTTCATACGTGGTGACAAACACTCGGGCGAGATCTTCCCAAGTGTAAATGCTGCTCGGTGCTAACTGATTCATCCACGCTCTGGCCGAACCCTCCAACATGAGTGGCAGGTGCTTCATGGCCACTTCATCATTGCCACCGCCAATCTGGACAGCCACTCGGTAGTCTTCAAGCCAAGTATCGGGCTTGGACTCACCAGTGAACTTACTGACTCCAGTCGCCAACCTGAAGTTGGGAGGAATCATAGCGGCCCTGATGGCTCTACCAAAGCACTCTGGCCCCGGAACATGTACTCTGCTGCTGGTAGGTGCATCTCTGTCGTGACCTTCTCGGTGAGCTCTGTTCCTATCGACCAAACCTTGAACAAGAATGGATCTCGCATCAAAGCCTGGTTCCCTGGGGTCGATTGGAAACCTTCGCCCAACACTATGAGGGCGCCTGTCATCCTGCTGTCGAGGCACATACGATCCACTCCTCAGGGGAGGGGTGGGCACTCGACGTCGATCGTCACGATCGAATTGGTGATCATACTGCTCACGGTTCCCGTACTGATCACGCCTTGGGGGTGATCTTGGGCTATGAGCCGACTGGACTGTGTCTGCAGCAATGGATCTGCTATGAATCCTGTTCCACGACTGAGAAATAGTGGAATTCTGGTCTCCTGCTGCCCGGAGTAATGCTCTGGTCTGCATCAAGCCTCTGCCAGCCTCTGACTGGGAAGGCTGAATCGACTCTGCTATACGGGCTGCAGCTGCTAAATTATGAATCGGAGTTCGATATACCTGCGGGGGCGGAAAGAGCTGACATCGACTGGATTTTGGAACCCGTTGTCGCGCACGCTCGTCGAGTGCTCGCTGGAGGTTCTCCAGTCGAGTGCGCTCGGCCAAGTTTGCCAGGCGCGCGTCCTCCAAGGCATGAGCTTCGGGGGTTTCTCCAACGATAGGAGTGTGCAGTGCATCCATGTTCCGGCGATGAAGTTCTTCTCTCTGCAGCGACGTGAGAGGCTCGGGGAGATATTCCTCATGGGGACGCGACGGATCGCCTCCACCTGCGCCTCCGTCGGTGCGGGGAAAACCGGGAGGACTGGGAGGTCCATCGACCATCAGAACCTCCGCCGCCGGATCACTGCTGTCGCACTCGGATGCGGTCTCTGCGGAGCCATTCGAACATGACGTAGAGGGATTCGTCGGGCTTGATCACCGCAACTTGAGCGGTGGCCGACTGGCGTGCCACCACGTGTCTCACCCACCGCTGAAGTCTCGACCGACCGGAGCGCTTGCGCCGGCGGGAAACAGGGAGGGAGGACAACACAGGAGCCGACCAATAATGGGTCGACGGTTGCCGCAAGAGGACACCGCGGACGCATGCGCGAAAGTGCGTTGCCCCACGGACAGGGAGTGCGTCCACGTCGAGCGGAGCCTCCTGAAGCCAAGCGGAGTCGTCGGCGATGAACGTGAGCGCGCCGAGACGGATCTCGCGGCCCTCCACCAAAACTCCGCCAGAAACCATGATGATTTGGATCGGAAAAGATCGCAACTCCTCCAACAAATCGCTATACACCTGCCCCACGATCGGTGCCAACTGTCGTGGTTCTAAGTCTGACAGTAATGTAGGGGGGTAGGTATGGAGAGGCAAGATCTTAGCTATGGAGTAGTTGTAAGCACAAGAGGTTTACGAGTTCAGGCCCTTCTTGGAGGAAGTAATAGCCCTACGTCTCGGAGCCCGGAGGCGGTCGACTGGATTATGCGTGTATGAATTACAGGGGTGCAAACCCTTTACACTGAGGAGGGGGTGGCTTATATAGAGTTCGCCGGACCCCTCCGGTCCTCAGTTATGCAGGGTTTTAAATACATTAAGGTCGGGCGTTACTGGTAACGCCCCTAATAAAGTGCTATGATGACCATAAAAGCTACTTAATGACCGACCGTTAGCGTGCGGAGCGACTTTAGGTCTCCTGGCCGTCGAGTGGTTGGATCTTGGTCGAGTGATTGCTTCTTGGTCGAGTGTCTTCGAGTCTGTCGAGTGGAACACCTCCAAGTCGATTGAAAGGTGATTTCTTCTAGAGATGTCCTTGGGTAGGGCAGTTGGGACAGGTCCATGACCCTACCCTAGGTACATAGCTTCATCACCTGGAAAACCGAAATAAAGTTTTGGGATAATCCGGCCCTGAATACAAACCCAGTCCGAAATAAAAGGGTGCATTATCACAATACACCTGGGTTAACTACCAAAAAGCAAAAGCCCTCTACGGGGCAAGGAACCGTACTGGAGGGATGGCTCAACGGACCCTGCAAAATTCATAGTACAGCGGATGCAATACCAACGCACAGCCTTAGAGCATGTTGGATACTCCGGCAGGTGGCCAAAAGTGGTGAGGATCTACTCCTCCCAAATACCACAGAGCACCATCCCGTGAACAACAATACGGTGTTAACGGTCTTTGAGACCTTCGCGTCAAATAATAGACGCAAGCGAACACTCCGCAGCATGGCCGAAATCTGCCACATAGCAGAAATAAATCCTTGGAGTGACACGGCTATTACCTTCAATGCCAGTGACGAACCTAAATTCCGAACAGCCCAAGCAACAGCCGCACTGGTCCTCAGTCCAATCGTGGGCGGCTTTCGACTCACAAGGTACTCATGGACGGCGGCAGCGGATTAAACCTCATCTATGAGGAAACTCTTCGAAAGATGGAAATAGACTGGAGCCGCATTGAGCAAAGTAGCACAACCTTTAGAGGAATCATCCCCAGTCGCGAAGCACGCTGTGCTGGGAAAATCACACTAGATGTGGTATTCGGCACGCCAGATAATTACAGGTCCGAAGAAATTACATTCCAAGTGGCCCCGTACAGCAACGGATACCATGCTCTATTAGGGCGGGAGGCATTGACAATCTTCCAAGCCATACCCCATTACGGGTACATGAAGCTCAAAATGCCCGGGACCAACGGAATCATCACTCTTGCTAGTGATCCGGACATAGCACTTCGCGCCGAAAATAAGACAGCCGCACTGGCCCTTGAGGCACTATCCGAAGCCCTAGCGGCCGAGGAACTAACTGCGCTGCGCTCCACGGTGAACAGGGATGACGTGATACTCGATAAAATATCCAAGTCCACCTCCTTTAAACCGGCGGACGAAATAGTCAAATTCCAAGTCCATCCAACGGACCCTGCAAAAACAACTTCCATCGGGGCACAACTAAACCCTGATGTCGACGCCGCACTGCGAGAGTTCCTACGCGAGAATTGGGACATTTTTGCCTGGCACCCTTCAGACATGCCAGGAATCCCACCAGGCTGGCCGAGCACAGCCTAAATATCCTAAAAGGATTCAAGCCAGTCAAGCAGGCTCTTCGGCGTTTCTCCGAACCTAAGAGACAAGCCATGGGAGAGGAACTAGCCAAGCTATTGGAGGCCGGATTCATCAGAGACATAAAACATCCGGACTGGCTAGCAAACCTGGTGATGGTACCAAAGAAGGACAAATCCTGGCGCTTGTGTGTCGATTTTAAGGACCTTAACAAGGCCTGCCCAAAGGATCCCTTCCCCCTCCCCCGCATCGATTAAATCATCGATGCTACCGCAGGACACGATTCATTGCGTTTCCTCGACGCATACTCCGGCTACCATCAAATTAAAATGGCAGAGCCAGACCAAGCCGCAACGGCATTCATCACACCATACGGCCCATTCTGCTTCAACACAATGCCCTTCGGGCTCAAAAACACCGGCGCAACATATCAGCGCATGATTCAAACATGTCTGGCAAACTAGATCGGCAAAACAGTGGAGGCATATGTAGATGACGTGGTCGTTAAAACCAAACATGTCGAAACTCTAGTAGCCAACTTGAGGCTCACATTCGATAACCTCCGAACATATGACATCAAGCTCAATCCGGAAAAATGCGTTTCCAGCATACCAGCCGGAAAGCTCCTGGGATTCATTGTCTCCAGTAGAGGTATTGAAGCTAATCCGGCCAAAATCCGAGCGTTGTCACAGTTGGCTACCCCAACAGACCTCAAACAAATACAAAAATTGACTGGATGCGTGGCGGCTCTAAGCCGCTTTGTCTCCCACTTGGGAGAAAAGGCATTACCCCTTTATCGCCTCCTCCGGCGCACGGAACACTTCGAGTGGACGGATGCCGCCACGGCCGGACTCGACAAAATAAAAGCCATATTGGCAACAAACCCAGTCCTGGCCGCGCCAAACATTGGCGAACCAATGCTATTATACATTGCGGCAACTCATCAAGTAGTTAGCGCAGTGCTCGTCGTCGAACAAGAAGCGGACGGACACAAATTCCCCCTTCAAAAGCCGGTTTACTATGTGTCCACTGTCCTTACTCCATGCAAATCACGGTACCCGCATTATCAAAAGATAGCGTACGCGGTATTTATGGCATCCCGGAAGCTGCGACACTACTTTCAAGAGTGTTCGATAACGGTAGCCTTGGAAGTACCACTTAATGATATTATAAACAACCGCGACGCGACGGGCCGGATTGCCAAATGGGCCATTGAGCTCCTCCTGTTCGACATAACTTACAAGCCACGGTGAGCTATTAAATCGCAAGTTTTGGCTGACTTCGTCGCCGAGTGGACGGAAGCCGAACTCCCTAAGGAGTACGGCACATATTCAAACTGGATCATGCACTTCGACGGCTCCAAAATGTTGGCTGGTCTGGGGGCTGGCGTCGTTTTGACGTCCCCAACAGGAGATTCAGTTCAATACGTACTACAGATAATGTATACGGACTCCAACAACGCAGCCAAATATGAGGCCCTTCTACATGGTCTCCGGATGGCAGTATCCATGGGCATTCAACGCCTAGAGGTGCGCGGGGATTCGAACCTCGCGATATCCCAAATAAATGGAGACTTTGATGCCAAGGATCCGAAAATGGCAGCTTATCGCAATGCCGTCCTAAAAATGTCAGCTCGGTTCGAGGGGCTCGAATTTCACCATGTGGCTCGGGAAAACAATCAGGCGGCGGATATCCTCGCCCGCATCGGCGCAAAACATGACGCGGTCCCTCCCAACATATTCCTGGAAAGGCTCTTCAAGCCATCCGTAGCATGGGAAGGGGACACCGGTAACAACAGTCCGGACCCGGCCAAAATACCCGATACCGAACTCTCTGACACAATCGGAGGCTCCGCCACCGAAATAACACATTCAGCCCATGAAATAATGGCCATTATTGCCCCGTGGACAGAACCATTCCTGGCCTACCTAACTAGACAGGAACTTCCGGAGGACCAAAATGAGGCTCGCTGCATAGTGCGGCGATCCAAGGCCTACAGGGTCCATGAGGGAGAATTGTACAAAAAAAGCGCTACCGAAGTCCTTCAAAGGTGCATCTCCGAAGAGG
Source organism: Triticum urartu (assembly GCF_003073215.2). Lineage (NCBI taxonomy): Eukaryota > Viridiplantae > Streptophyta > Magnoliopsida > Poales > Poaceae > Triticum > Triticum urartu. Next base: position 423,748,228 of record NC_053027.1, read on the forward strand.
AAGGGCGGAACCTTTTGGCAGAAATTCACGCAGGACTCAGCGGTCATCACGCCGGAGCCCGGGCTCTTGTAAGCAAGGCCTTCCGTACAGGATTCTATTGGCCAACGGCCCGGGCAGATGCACAGGACTTGGTCCAACATTGCGCCGGTTGCCAGCTCTTTGCAAATCAAAGCCACATGCCACCCACCGCCCTCCAAACAATCCCCATTACATGGCCCTTCGCGGTCTGGGGGCTTGACATGGTTGGACCCCTTAAAGGAGGAACCCACAAGAAAAAAATACTTATTGGTCATGGTGGATAAATTCACCAAATGGATAGAGGCTAAACCGGTTAAAACAGCCGAATCCGGACCGGTGATATATTTCATATCCGGGGTTGTACACCGTTACGGCGTCCCCCACAGCATCATCACTGATAATGGCACGAACTTCACGGCCGACGAGGTAAAACTCTGGTGCAGCAAAATGGGCATCAAGCTCGATTATGCTTCAGTCTATCACCCACAAACCAACGGTCAAGTCGAACGAGCAAATGGTCTTATAATGAGCGGCATTAAACCCAGATTAGTGCGCTCCTTAACGGAGTCTGACACGCATTGGGTAGAGGAGCTCGACTCCGTACTCTGGGGGCTGCGGACCATGCCGAATCGTAGTACCGAAAATACACCGTTTTTATGGTGTACGGCGCAGAGGCAGTCCTGCCCTGTGACATAATTCATGACTCACCTCGTGTGCGCATGTACGAAGAAAGAGAAGCCGAGCTCGATCGGCAGGACAGTCTGGACACCTTGGAGGAAGAGCGCGACGTAGCCAAAGCCCGTTCCGCATTTTACCAGCAACAGGCTTGCAGATACCAAAGTAGAGAAGTACGGGCCAAAATTTATAACGTTGGCGAACTAGTTCTACGACTGCCGGATAAGAAAAAGAACAAGCTCGAGCCCAAATGGGAAGGTCCCTTCATTATCGACCAAGTTCTGACCGGTGGAGCGTACCGACTGCGGGATGCATCGACTAGTCGACTCGAGCCGAACCCATGGAACGCAGCCAGGCTTCGAAGATTCTACGCCTAGCACCGGACTCTATGTTAGTCCCCTCCCTTTGTCCATTTTCTGCATATGCATCATCTGTCTTGTTTCCATTTCTTTCTTTTATTTCTCTAGGCCTTCAAGGGTCACCTTGCGCCTCACTCGTACATTACAGATGCGCTAGCCGCACTCTTCATACCTAGGGGCTTCTTTCACAGAAGCTTAAATTATTTACCTGGGCCTCACGCCCAACACATGTGTTATACTTCTGCATGTACATTTTTTTCACCATTATATGCATCGATATGACTTAAGTTTTGGCCAAGATGGGTTGCCTGGCTCTTGTATTTATGCCCTACGTTCCCGTTAATTCGGCTAGGGCATAAGGGGAGTACCTTTGCGATTGTTACCGCCGGGTCAGCCGGACGTGTACCTCAGACTGGGTGAAGCCGAAAGCTAGTGTTCTTAAGGGAATATTCGGTCGGTGAACAAAAGATGACTTTTATTTATTATCCATATCTGCCCCCAGATGCTTTTTCTGCGCTTCTTATCGCAGTCCGGACATGCACTTTAGGGCATGCTTACCCAGGGAAAGGAACCCTTGACGGAACTATTCTCCCTGGAAGATGTTTCTTACTAACCATGTAATATAACATAACTAGTTGGGCACTTGTCTGATAAAGCACTAATGACCCCTACGCCTGGTCTCCACGCATGCCTCGGTTCTTACATAACCGAGAGGGTATTCGGATACACTCCAGACCGTCGGGTCACGAGGTTGAAGCGAAAAGGTCCGCCACGACAAACGATCTACAATCCGGCTAGAAGGCATTATACATGTCACTTTAAAATTACATAGTCAATTTGACTGGTTGAATTCCTCTTCAATACCATCCAGTAGGCTGTCTAGTCTACAGTCCTGTCAAGAATAATTTGCGGCCAATTGTAATTGGCCGTACACTAAGCTCACAGGGATCTCCTTCCCATCAGGCCCCACAGGTCTGACTTCGGCCATGTGGTTCGGGTCAGCCTTCGTGTACCGTGTCTTCACCATTGCCCAGGCTTCCCTGGCGCCCTGACGGCAGGCTGATATCTTCCATAATCAGAAGCGCCGCCGCGCTCCCTTCAGCTTTTCTGCAAGCTCTCCAAGGCCTTCGGGTATGGAGACGGATGGCCACAAGGCCTGGGCGACGCCTTGCATCACCTGCCGAACTCGTTCGTGCAGCTGTGAGAGCTCGGGAAGAAGGTCACCCGTTGAACCGAGCATTTCCTCGGCAGGACGATCTGTTAGCATACCTACAGGCATAACTCTGTCACCCAGCTTCCTCGCCGAACTCTTTTTCAAAGTTCGTTCAAGCACTTACTAAATATGCCGCGTCGAAGCCGCCGATTCTCCTTAACAGAGTCAGACAGTTGGGGCACGAACATCTTTTAGTTCCACGCCCAGCTTGGTGTTGGCATCTAGGAGATCATTCTTCTCCTGGCTCACCCTCGTAAGCACGCTCTCACCGGCCTTCAGCTGGCGTAAGAGCTGTTGCTTATCCGGATTTACTCCAGCGTCATCTGCAATTTTATCGTCAGATCTGCATATACGCCGCATTATATATGATACTTATCATTCGAAGGATATGTTACCAGAGGGGGTGTCTTTGGGCTCCCCTGCTGCGGCCAATGTGGCGTGAAGTTGGGCTTTGCACTCTTCCAGCTCCTGGGATAGTTGAGTATTCTTTTCTGTAAGAACCTGCATAACAAATGAAACTTAAATCATTTATCTTAACTGTTTCAAGTCTCAGCGGCTACTAATATATATAATCACCAAATTTTCTCACCCGTATGTCTTTTACATACTGCTCCGTGGCTCTGGCTAGACCATTTTGAGCGGCACGGAGGTACGCGTCCCCCGAGTTGAAGGCATCCAATGCCTCTTGGGAGAAACAAGCGTCACGAAGAATAGTCTAGTGACGCCTGAGGTTCATGGCACTTTCCACCTCGGAATTGGTGGCGAACAGTTTATCCGCATCCTCTGTCGGAGGAGCGCCCGGCGCACGCCTCGCATTCGTTCCTGCCTCCGAATCCGATCTTGGAGCCCGGCTGGTGGAGGCGTGATTGGTAGCCTCTCCGGGTATAGTCCGGCGAGCGCTCTTTTTCCTGAAAAGAAGGCATGGGCGTTAGTATGCCGCTGAGAATAATGTCTTGCAATAAAAACGGCGCGCCGTACCGCTGCGCCGGTGTCTCAATCCAGACTGCGGGTCTTTTCAGCCTGCTTGGGCTCGCGGCCCCTTGTTGGCTAGTCGCCACAGGCTCGGCCTTCCGCCTCAAGGACCTCCCCTGCAAAACACGGCTGTTATACGGCAATCAAAAACACGCAAGGACGGATCCCCTTTCGAAGTGCTGGGACTTCGGTCTCAGTCACCTGTGAGGCTGGAAGTAGCCCAGGGTAATCGTCCATAATGGCCACCAAAGCGTTGTCATTACTCAATTGGTAGAATACCCCATCGATCAGCTCCACAGATATGTCTGGATCCTCCTGGGAGGCCGGGTCAAGGGACCGTCCAGGGTCCTCGGGTTGTGGAGGGGGGTTGTTTATCTCCTTTACAGCCTGGCGCAGCTCCTGCAATGAAATCGCTAGACTGAATACTTAACTACGGAAATACGAAACGGGTGGGCGAGAAAAAGTCTCCGCTTACCCAGCTCGGAGGATTGTACATAGAAAATCTACCCTGCGGGTTGACACGAAGGAATTCCTCCTCTTCTCCCTTGTACAAAGTGGATAAGATCTTTATTAGATCAGCAACTAATCCCGGCTCTTTGCGGCCGTGGCGGTGGCGTCATCCTCCCCGTTGAAATCCCACATGGGGTGGCCTCTATACTGAAGTGGCTGCATCCCCCGCATAATACATATGGCCATGACCTCGATCATGGTCAATCCGGATCGAGCTAAAAAACTTATCCGGCTCATCAGGTAAAGAACGTCCCTGTCATCTTCCTCCAGGGAGCTCCATGGACGCCAGCTCCGGTGCTTCTTCAAAGGGGCGTTGTCGAACTCAGGAAGGCCGATTCTAATAGGATCCGAGAGGGGGACGTCTTCTATATAAAACCATTCTGAAGGCCAGTCTTCGGACGTCTTGTTTGGGGTTCCGGACAGGTATCCGGTCCTGGCAATACGCCACACTTCGGCTCCGCCCACTTGATATATTGACCCCTTCTGAGAATGGGTCACAAGGCAGAACAACTTCTTCCATAGAGCAAAATGAGCCTCACAGCCCAAAAACAACTCGCAAAGGGCTACGAATCTCGCGATATGCAGCATGGAGGCAGGCGTAAGGTTATGCAACTGGAGGCCATAGAACTCCAGGAGCCCCCGGAGAAACAGATGAATTGGAAATCTAAGCCCTCTTACCAAATAAGGGACAAGGCATACCCGCTCTCCCTTGGAGGGATTGGGAAGGCTCTCCGCTTGCTCTCCGCCATTATAGGTGACAAGCCCGGCTTGAACCGGGACCATGTACGCTGGGGGAAGAAATCCCTTGGTCTGAAGCATCACTAATTTGCTGTGCGGGACAGAACATCTCTCCCAATCTCCAGGCTTGGGGTTAGGGGAGCGAGTGGAGGAGCTGCGTCGACCGGCCATGATGGAATGGATCTCTGTCGAATGTGCTCCGATGAAGGCTCGCCAAGGGAGGATGGTGTGATGTGGATCTGAATCCTCATCTTTTTAATAGGCAGCTTATTCACACAGCTAGGGGGGTAAATGTAAAAACACCCTGGCTCTTCACATTCGCTTGACATGTGGAAAGTGGCCATTATTGGGCGTGGAAGCCAAGGAGTGTAACATTCATAAGAGGCCGGACACTATTTTGACAGGTACATGGAATTTGGAGAGGAACCCGCCCTGCAATGCCGAAGACAATACTGCGCACCGGACTCATCGTCATTGAAGCCTGGTTCGGGGGATACTGAGGGAGTCTTGGATTAGGGGGTCTCCGGACAGCCGGACTATATCCTTTGGCCGGACTGTTAGACTATGAAGATACAAGATTGAAGACTTCGTCTCGTGTCCGGATGGGACTCTACTTGGCGTGGAAGGCAAGCTTAGGCAATACGGATATGTATATCTCCTCCTTTGTAACCGACCTTGTGTAACCCTAGCCCCCTCCGGTGTCTATATAAACCAAAGGGTTTTAGTCCGTAGAAAAACAGACAATCATACCATAGGCTAGCTTCTAGGGTTTAGCCTCTCTGATCTCGTGGTAGATCTACTCTTGTACTACCCATATCATCAATATTAATCAAGCAGGATGTAGGGTTTTACCTCCATCAAGAGGGCCCGAACCTGGGTAAAACATCGTGTCCCCTGCCTCCTGTTACCATCCGGCCTAGACGCATAGTTCAGGACCCCCTACCCGAGATCCGCCGGTTTTGACACCGACACTAAGTTTGCTAGCCCATGCTTAGATGAGTTTGATAAATTTATGGTTAAGCAAGAAGACTTCAATGCTTATTTAGGTTGACAATTGAAATACAATTCAAATATGCTTGAACACTTGGGTGATTATATGGCTAATGTCAAAGGTGAACATAAACTTATTAGTAAACATGCTTCTATGGTTACCACTCAAGTAGAACAAGTACTTAAAGCTCAAAATGATTTGCTCAATGAATTGAATAGTAAGGATAATGATAATGCTATTAGAGTTATGACTAGAGGTGGTAAAATGACTCAGGAACCTTTGTATCCTGAAGGCCACCCCAAGAGAATTGAGCAAGATTCTCAGAGAAATAATATAGATGCACCTAGTCCTTCTAAAAGGAAGAAAAAGAAAAATGATAGGACTTTGCATGCTTCTAGTGAACCTATTACTGAAACACCCGAGAATCCAAATGATATTTCTATCTCTGATGCTGAAACACAATCTGGTAATGAACCTGAAACTAGTGATAATGTTAATGATAATGTTCATGTTGATGCTCAACCTAGCAATGATAATGATATAGAAATTGAACCTGCTGTTGATCTTGATAACCCACAATCAAAGAATCAACGTTATGATAAGAAAGACTTTGTTGCTAGGAAACACGGTAAAGAAAGAGAACCATGGGTTCAGTAACCCATGCCTTTTCCTCCCAAACCATCCAAGAAGAAGGATGATGAGGATTTTGAGCGCTTTGTTGAAATGATTAGACCTATCTTTTTGCGTATGCGATTAAATGATATGCTCAAAATGAATCCTTATGCTAAGTATATGAAAGAAATTGTTACAAATAAAAGAAAGATACCGGAAGCTAAAATTTCTACCATGCTTGCTAATTATACTTTTAAGGGTGGAATACCAAAGAAACTTGGAGATCCCGGTGTACCAACTATACCATGCTCCATTAAAAGAAACTATGTTAAAACTGCTTTATGTGATCTTGGAGCCGGTGTTAGTGTTATGCCTCTCTCTTTATATCGTAAACTTGATTTGAATAAGTTGACACCTACTGAAATATCTTTGTAGATGGCTGATAAATCAACTGCTATACCTGTCGGTATTTGTGAGGATGCGACTGTTGTAGTTGCAAACGTTACTATTTTAACGGACTTTGTTATTCTTGATATTCCCGAGGATGATAGTATGTCTATTATTCTTGGAATACCCTTTTTGAATACTGCAGGGGTTGTTATTGATTGCACTAAAGGCAATGTCACTTTTCATGTTAATGGTAATGAGCATACGGTACACTTTCCGAGGAAACAACCTCAAGTTCATAGTATCAACTCTATTGGAAAATTCCATCGATTATATTTGGTGGTTTTGAATTTCCTCTTCCTACTGTCAAGAACAAATATGATATTCTTATTATTGGGGATGTTCATATCCCCGTTGAGGTAACATAGTGTTATTCGAAATTTCTCCGGTTCCATGTTATTGGGAATGAGTTCGTTAACAAGACTTGATCAACCTTGTTAGTGGATTCCTTTTGATGATCATGAGATGGATGAAACTAGAAGACACAACCTTCTGTACCCCACCTTTACTTTCTGTTATTTATATTAAATAAAATAAAAATAGTATTTTTCTGTCTGTTATCTGATTATCCATGCAATATAAAAATACCCCGAAAATAAAAGTTCTCCAAATGCCCTGAAATTTAAATATGATTTTTTCTGGAATATTTAAGAATATTTGGCACTCAGAACACAGCAGGGGGGTCACCCACCTGCCCACGAGGGTGGAGGGCGCGCCCTACCCCCCTGGGCACGCCCCCTGCCTCATGGGCCCACGGTGGCCCTCCTCCACTTATCCTTTCATCCACACACTCCTTCTTCCTCCCCCAAACACGAATATCCAGCTCAAACCCGAGTCCAAGCTCATTTTGCTGCCAATTTCGATATGCTTGCTCAAAGCACCTCTCACAAAACTGCTTCGGGAGATTGTTCCTTGGTATGTGACTCCTCCATTGGTCCAATTAGTTTTTGTTCTAGTGCTTTATTCATTGCAAATTTTTGCTACCTAGGTGACCATGTTCTTGAGCTTGCATGTCAAATTTATATGGTTTCAAGTAGTTTTGATGCATGACATAGGCTCTAGGCACTTGTAGGAGTAGTTGCTTTCAATATTATTGAGTTTGGTTTACTTTTATTTTGAAGTTACTAAAAATTTCAGAATTTTTCAAAAAATGATGAAGAGACTTTTGAGGGGCTCATCGAGCCGAAGCTCGAAGGAAAAGGCACAGAAGCCCAAGTATAATCTGCCTCGCACCGCGGAGGTTCGGTCATGTGAATGGCCTTTCGATGATTTCTTGAGAGCAACCGGGATTTATGAAGATTTTTATGAATTGGCTAAGAATGCAGGCCTCACCGTTTTCCTCCACGACCAACGCGATCAGTATCTCTTACTCACAAATATCTTTGTGCAAAACTTTCATTTCCATTCTTGGAGCTCACCACCTACGGTGGAGTTTTATTTATATTATGAGCATAAGGAGATGTCACTTTATGATTTTTGTCGGGTTTGTTTGGTCCCTTTCGAGGGCATGACAGAGGAACCACATCACAGTGATGTGGATGGGTTTATTGATATCATCACTGTAGGGGAAACGAGGAAGGTTTCCGATGCACGAATCACTAGCATACATTTTCCTATTTTACGCTATTTTGCATTATTTGCTAGTCGTTGCTTAATTGGTCGCGAAAACTGTGGAAACCTTAGTGTTTCTGATATTATTATTTTGCTCCACGGTTTATTCAGTGATAACTCTGTTAGTATGGGCAGCATTATTGCTAAACGGTTAAGTCTGAACCGTACAAAGGGCCCCATCTTTGGAGGCATCTATGCTTCACACCTAGATGCACATTTTAATATACCTATTAGGCATTATGAAAAGGAAGAAAAAGTGTTGCCTCATGTTTATTTAGATTATAAGAGTATGGTAGCACATGATTTTATTGTTAAGAATAGGGAAGGAGAGCTTAAATACAAATTGTTCATTGATAAACATCATCCTGAGACTATTACCCTGCCTGCTCCTTCCTTGTTTGATTTATCTGCAGGCCAGTACCTTGTTCCGTTAGAGGCTATTCACGCCTATTGGAACCCTACATCAGCCACAGAGCCGGAGCCGGAACCACAAGTTGATCCTCCACGACAGTCTAATTACCAGTGTGATCTGGAGATGATTGCCAACCAGTGGCAATCGGAGTCTTCTTCTTCTTCACAGTACGACCCCAACAATTATTATGGATATCCGCCAGGCCAGCCGTGGCCATAGACCAACTTAGGCCAAAAGCCTAAGCTTGGGGGAGTACGTATTTCTCACCGACATTACATATATGTTCACACACTCATTGCTAGAGGTCGGTGCTCATACTTTTTCATTGTACCATCCATGCTAGTTTATTTTCCTTTTATGCTTTCTTCTTGTGTGTTTGATAAACTTTAAGAAAAACCAAAAAAATAGTTGTAGCCTTTAAATAGTTTACTTTCCATGCTTGTAGTAGTAATTAAAAAGAAAACCCCAAAGAAATTCATGTTCTTCTTTTACTTATTGGGAGCTCTCCAGTGTAAATAGTTTTATTTCTTTTCTTTTCTTTGGGGTTGATAGGAGAAGACCATAATTAAATTATTGAAGTGGCTCTTATATGCATTATTGTTGATCTGACAAAAGAGCCCATATTGCCTTGTCTTCTCCTATTTATTGAATGCTTGTAGATTCCAGCTTAGTCCAATGCACGTGCACTATAATTATTATTCACATCGTTCGGTCGTGCAAGTGAAAGGCAATTATGATGATATATGATGGACTGACTGAGATGAGAAAAACTGGTATGAACTTGGCCTCTTTTGTTTTTGTAAATATGATTAGTTCATCATTCCGGATTCAGCCTATTATGAATAAACATGTTTGCAATGACAACTAGAGATCATAGATTCTTGTGCCATGCTTGATTAGCTCTGAGTTATAATGGTTTACCTTGTGTGCCAACATGCTATTAAAATGGTTGTGATCTGGTATGATAGGGTGGTATCCTCCTCTGAATGATTTAAGTGACTTGACTTGGCGCATGTTCACGCATGTAGTTGAAACAAAATCAACATAGCCTTCATGATATTTATGTTCATCGTGGATTATATCCTACTCATGCTTGCATTCGGTGTTGATTAATTTTAATGCATGTTCATGACTGTTGTCACTCTCTAGTTGGTCGCTTCCTAGTCTTTTGCTAGCCTTCACCTGTACTAAGCGGGAATATTGCTTGTGCATCCAACTCTATAAACCCCAAAGTTATTCCATATGAGTCCACCATACCTACCTATATACGGTATCTACCTGCCGTTCCAAGTAAATTTGTATGTGCCAACCTCTAAGCCTTCAAATAAATATCCTATTTTGTATGCTCGAATAGCTCATGTATCAACTAGGGCTGTCCGTATCTTCCATGTTAGGCGGGTTATTCTCAAGAGGAGTGGACTCCGCTCCTCACTCACGAGATAAATGGCTGGTCACCGGGATGCCCAGTCCCATGCTTTATGCAAACTAAATCAAAATAATTGCAAACAAAACTCCCCCTGGGACTCTTGTTAGTTGGAGGCACTCGTTGTTTCGAGCAAGCCATGGATTGATGCTTGTTGGTGGAAGGGGGAGTATAAACATTACCATTCTGTTTGGGAACCACCTATAATGTGTGTAGCATGGAAGATATTGCCATCTCTTGGTTTTTATGTTGACAATGAAAGTATACCGCTCAAAATATTATGCATCTCTGTTTCAAAACCGAGCTCTGGCACCTCTACAAATCCCTGCTTCCCTCTGCGAAGGGCCTATCTATTTACTTTTATGCTGAGTCATCATCCTCTTATTAAAAAGCACCAGTTGGAGAGAAATGCTATCATTTGCATTCATTATTGTTAGTTTACATTGGGTATGACTTGACTGGATCTCTTTTACCATGAATTACAATGTCTAGTTGGTCCTTGATCTTTAAAGGTGCTCTGCATTTATGTTTTGCGGTCTCAGAAAGGGCTAGCGAGATACCATCTTGTTATATCATATTATGATTGTTTTGAGAAAGTGTTGTCATCCGAGATTTATTATTATTGCTCGCTAGTTGATTATGCCATTGATATGAGTAAACTTGAGACCTAAGCATTATTGCGAATGTGGTTAGTTATAATCTTTGCTAAAAACTTGAATGATGGCTTTACATATTTACAACAAGAGCAAACGGAGTTTGTAAAAGTTTTTCTTTATCACTTTCAGTTTATCAACTGAATTGCTTGAGGACAAGCAAAGGTTTAATCTTGGGGGAGTTGATACGTCTCCGTCGTATCTACTTTTCCAAACACTTTTGCCCTTGTTTTGGACTATAACTTGCATGATTTGAATGGAACTAACCCGGACTAGCGCTATTTTCAGCAGAATTACCATGGTGTTATTTATGTGCAGAAACAAAAGTTCTTGGAATGACCTGAAACTTCACGGAACAACTTTTTGGAAAATATAAAAAATCCTTGCAAAATATGAAGGCCAGGGGGCCCACCACCTGTCCACGAGGGTGGGGGCGCGCCCCCTACCTCGTGGGCCCCCTGGAGCTCCTCCGACTCCAACTCCAACTCTATATATTGTGTTTCAGGGAGAAAAAAAATTAGGGAGAATAGTTCATCGCGTTTTACGATACTGAGCCGCCGCCAAGCCCTAAAACCTATCGGGAGGGCTGATCTGGAGTTCGTTCGGGGCTCCGGAGAGAGGAATTTGTCGCCATCGTCATCATCAATCATCCTCCATCACCAATTTCATGATGCTCACCGCCGTGCATGAGTAATTCCATCGTAGGCTTTCTGGACGGTGATGGGTTGGATGAGATCTATCATGTAATCGAGTTAGTTTTGTTAGGGTTTGATCCCTAGTATCCACTATGTTCTGAGATTGATGTTGCTATGACTTTGCTATGCTTAATGCTTGTCACTAGGGCCCAGGTGCCATGATTTCAGATCTGAACCTATTATGTTTTCATAAATATATGAGAGTTCTTGATCCTATCTTGCAAGTCTATTGTCACCTATTATGTGTTATGATCCGTTAACCCTGAAGTGACAATAATCGGGATACTTACCGGTGATGACCGTAGTTTGAGGAGTTCATGTATTCACTATGTGTTAATGCTTTGTTCCGGCACTCTATTAAAAGGAGGCCTTAATATCCCTTAGTTTTCGTAAGGACCCCACTGCCACGGGAGGGTAGGACAAAAGATGTCATGCAAGTTCTTTTCCATAAGCACGTATGACTATATTCGAAATACATGCCTACATTACATTGATGAACTGGAGCTAGTTCTGTGTCACCCTAGGTTATGACTGTTACATGATGAACTGCATCCGGCATAATTCTCCATCATTGATCCATTGCCTACGAGCTTTCCATATATTGTTCTTCGCTTATTTACTTTTCCGTTGATATTGCTATCATCACTACAAAATACCAAAACATTACTTTTACTATTGTTACCTTTTGCTACCATTACCACTACTATCATATTACTTTGCTACTAAATACTTTGCTGCAGATACTAAGTTTCCAGGTGTGGTTGAATTGACAACTCAACTGCTAATACTTGAGAATATTCTTTGGCTCCCCTTGTGTCGAATCAATAAATTTGGCTTGAATACTTTACCCTCGAAAACTGTTGCGATCCCCTATACGTGTGGGTTATCAGTCCACAGTATCAATTCTACTGGAAAAATTCCATCGACTATTTTTGGAGGTTTTGAATTTCCTCTTCCTACTGTCAAGAAGAAATATGATATTCTTATTGTTGGGGATGTGCATATCCCCGTTGAGGTAACCAGTGTTATTCGAAAATTCTCCGGTTCCATGTTATTCGGAATGAGTTTGTTAACAAGACTCGATCAACCTTGTTAATGGATTCCTTTTGATGATCATGAGATGGATGAATTTAGAAAACACAACTCTCTGTACCCTCTTTCTACTTTCTGTTATTTATATTAAATAAAGCAAAAATAGTAATTTCTGTCTATTTTCTGATTATCCGTGCAATATAAAAATACCCCAAAAATAAAAGTTTTCCAAATGCCCTGAAATTTAAATATGATTTTTTTCTGAAATATTTGAGAATATTTGGCACTGAGAACACATTAGGGGGGCGTCCACCTGGCCACAAGGGTGGAGGGCGCGCCCTACCCCCTGGGCGCACCCCCTGCCTTGTGGGCCCATGGTGGCCCTCCTCCACTTATTCCTACACCCACAGACTCCTTCTTCCTCCCACAAACACCATTATCCAGCTCAGGCACGAGTTCTAGCTCATTTTGCCGCGATTTTCGATCTCCTCGCTCAAAGCACCTCTCACGAAACTGCTTTGGGGGATTGTTCCTTGGTATGTGACTCCTCCAATGGCCCAATTAGTTTTTGTTCTAGTGCTTTATTCATTGCATATTTTTGCTGCTTAGGTGACCCTGTTCTTGAGCTTGCATGTCAAATTTATGTGGTTCCAAGTAGTTTTGATGCATGATATAGGCTCTAGTCACTTATAGGAGTAGTTGCTATCAATTTTGTTGAGTTTGGTTCACTTTTATTTTGAAGTTACTAAAATTTCAGAAATTTTTCAAAGAAAGAAATATGTTTAGGAAAATGTACCAAGGTGGTTCTTCAAGGAAACAAGGACCCAGGCTTGCAATGCGTGATGTTGATGATGAGCCACCAAGGGACGCTCTAGTGCGGCCTTGTGAATGGCCTTCAGAGGACTTCATGGATCGAGCAGGAATTAAGGAAGAATTTAACGCATATTTGCGTAATGCTGATCTTGTGAGCTTCGAGGCAGAAAAGTACCGTCAGTACCACTATCTCACTAGTTCCTTTGTGAGGAGGTTTGAATTTTCATCTTCACGCAATTCTCAAATTGTCCTGTTTGATCTTTATGAAAATTCTAACACTATGGACTTAGAGGACTTTACCACTGCTTGCAAACTTCCACAATAGGGTAGTGCTAGTGAACCTCGCAAATCTGAATTTAGAGATTTCCTTGCTAGTATAACTGTGGGGGAATCTAGAGATATAGCACAAGCTACCATAGGGAGCATTCATTTTCCTGCTACACATTATTTTGCTCTTTCATAGGTAGGTGCATAAAGGGTAAAGATGAAGCGTGTCATATGTGTGTCCCTGACCTCAGTATTCTTAAAAGTGTTGTGTTAGGAGATAAATCTTATAATTTGGGAGCCATTGTTGCACGTAGGTTGCATCATAATAGATTTAATGGAGATTTCTTTGGTGGAATTTATGCAACCCGTATAGCTAATTTTCTTGGTATAACCATATGTGAGGATGATATTGAGTTGCCTCCTGCTTATTTGGATTATGAGGCTATGGTTCGTCATCATTTTGTTGAGAGGAACGATCAGTTCCTCCAGTACTGACTAATCTTTGACAGACGACACACCTATCATGTCGCTCTCCCTGCTTCTACTTTCTTTGACTTTCAGGCAAAAGGGAGATATTTTATAGCCAGAGAGGAGGCGAAAGAGTATAAGAGGAGGGTTGAGATAGCTCGCCTCCAAGCTGCATCCCACGATGCAATGACTGCTGCATCTCAGTACGACCCCAACTACAACTTTGGATATCCGCCAGGCCATCCGTGGCATTAGACCAACTTAGGCCAAAAGCCTAAGTTTGGGGGAGTATGTATTTCCCACTGACATTACATTTATGCTCACACACTCATTGCTAGATGTCGGTGCTCATACTTTTTCATTGTAATATCAATGCTAGTTTATTTTCTCTTTTTATGCTTTCTTGTTGTGTGTTTAATAAACATTAAGAAAAACAAAAAAACAGTTGTAGCTTTTAGTTAGTTTTAATCTCCATGCTTGTAATAGTAATTAAAAAGAAAATCCAAAAATATTTCCTGTTCTTCTTTTTGCTTATTGGGAGCTTTCCCGTGTAAATAGTTCTATTTCTTTTCTTTTTCGGGGGGGTCGATAGGAGAAGACCATGATTAAATTGTTGAAGTGGCTCTTATATGCATTATTGTTGATCTGACAAAAGAGCCCATATTGCCTTGTCTTCTCCTGTTTATTGAATGCTTGCAGATTCCAGCTTAGTCCAATGCACGCGCACTATTACTATTATTATTATTATTATTCACATCATTCGGTCGTGCAAGTGAAAGGCAATTATGACGATATATGATGGACTGATTGAGATGGGAGAAGCTGGTTTGAACTCGACCTCTCTTGTTTTTGTAAATGTGATTAGTTCATCGTTCCTGATTCAACCTATTATGAATAAACATGTTTGCGATGACAATTAGAGATCATAGTTTCTTATGCCATGCTTAATTGGCTAGGAGCTTATAATGGTTTACCTTGCGTGCCAACATGCTATTAAAATGGTTGTGATGTGGTATGATAGGGTGGTATCCTCTTTTGAATGATTCGAGTGGCTTGACTTGGCACATGTTCATGCATGTAGTTGAAATAAAATCAACATAGCCTCTACGATATTTATGTTCATGATGCATTATATCCTACTCATGCTTGCATTCGGTGTTGATTAATTTTAATGCATGTTCATGATTGTTGTCGCTCTCCAGCTGGTCGCTTCCCAATCTTTTTCTAGCTTTCACCTGTACTAAGCGGGAATACTGCTTGTGCATCCAATTCCATAAACCCCAAAGTTATGCCATATGAGTCCACCATACCTACCTATATACGGTATCTACCTGCCGTTCCAAGTAAATTTGTATGTGCCAAACTCTAAACCTTCAAATAAATATCCTGTTTTGTATACTCAAATAGCTCATGTATCAACTAGGGTTGTCCATATCTTCCATGTTAGGCGGGTTATTCTCAAGAGGAGTGGACTCCGCTCCTCACTCACGAGAAAATGGCTAGTCACCGGGATGCCCAGTCACTTGCTTTATGCAAATAAAATCAAAATAATTGCAAACAAAACTCCCCCTGGGACTCTTGTTAGTTGGAGGCACTCGTTGTTTCGAGCAAGCCATGGATTGATGCTTGTTGGTGGAGGGGGAGTATAAACTTTACCATTTTGTTTGGGAACCGCCTATAATGTGAGTAGCATGGAAGATATCGCCATCTCTTGGTTGTTATGTTGACAATGAAAGTATACCGCTCAAAATATTATTCATCTCTATTTCAAAACCGAGCTATGGCACCTCTACAAATCCCTGCTTCCCTCTGCGAAGGGTCTATCTATTTACTTTTATGTTGAGTCATCACCCTCTTATTAAAAAGCACCAGTTGGAGAGCACCGTTGTCATTTGCATTCATTATTGTTAGTTTACATTGGGTGTGACTATGATTGGATCTCTTTTACCATGAATTACAATTTCTAGTCAGTCCTTGATCTTCAAAGGTGCTCTGCATTTATGTTTTGCGGTCTCAGAAAGGGCTAGCAAGATACCATCTTGTTATATCATATTATGATTGTTTTGAAAAAGTGTTGTCATCCGAGATTTATTATTATGGCTTGCTAGTTGATTATGCTATTGATATGGGTAATCATGAGACCTGAGAATTATTGCAAATGTGGTTAGTTATAATCGTTGCTGAAAACTTGAATGCTGGCTTTACATATTTACAACAACAAGAGCAAACAGAGTTTGTAAAAGTTTTACTTTATCACTTTCAGTTTATCAACTGAATTGCTTGAGGACAAGCAAAGGTTTAAGCTTGGGGAGTTGATACATCTCCGTCGTATCTACTTTTCCAAACACTTTTGCCCTTGTTTTGGACTCTAAGTTGCATGATTTGAATGGAACTAACCCGAATTGACGATGTTTTCAGCAGAATTGCCATGGTGTTATTTATGTGCAGAAATAAAAGTTCTCGGAATGACCTGAAACTTCACAGAGATTATTTTTGGAAATAATAAAAAAATCCTGGCAAAAGATCAAGACCAGGGGGCCCACACCCTAGCCACGAGGGTGGGGGTGCGCCTGCCCCCCTGGGCGCGCCCCCTACCTCGTGGGCCCCCTGGAGCTCCTCCGACCTCAAATCCAACTCTATATATTCGTGTTCGGAGAGAAAAAATCAGAGAGAAGGATTCATCACGTTTTTCGATACGGAGCCGCTGCCAAGCCCTAAACTCTCTCGGGAGGGCTGATCTGGAGTCCGTTCGGGGCTCCGAAGAGGGGAACCCATCGTCGCCGTCATCATCAACCATCCTGCATCACCAATTTCATGATGCTCACCGCTGTGCGTGAGAAATTCCATCATAGGCTTGCTGGACAGTGATGGGTTGGATGAGATTTATCATGTAATCAAGTTAGTTTTGTTAGGGTTTGATCCCTAGTATCCACTATGTTCTGAAATTGATATTGCTATGATTTTGCTATGCTTAATGCTTGTCACTAGGGCCCGAGTGTCATGATTTCAGATCTGAACCTATTATGTTTTCATGAATATATGTGAGTTCTTGATCCTATCTTGCAAGTCTATAGTCACCTACTATGTGTTATGATCCGGCAACCCCGAAATGACAGTAATCGGGACCATTTCCGGTGATGACCGTAGTTTGAGGAGTTCATGTATTCACTATGTGTTAATGCTTTGGTCCAGTACTCTATTGAAAGGAGGCCTTAATATCCCTTAGTTTCCGCTAGGACCCCGCTGCCACGGGAGGGTAGGACAAAAGATGTCATGCAAGTTCTTTTCCATAAACACGTATGACTATATTCGAAATACATGCCTACATTACATTGATGAACTGGAGCTAGTTCTGTGTCACCCTAGGTTATGACTGTTACATGATGAACCGCATCCGGCATAATTCTCCATCATTGATCCATTGCCTACGAGCTTTCCATATATTGTTCTTCGCTTATTTACTTTTCCGTTGATATTGCTATCATCACTACAAAATACCAAAACATTAATTTTACTATTGTTACCTTTTGCTACCATTACCACTACTATCATATTACTTTGCTACTAAATACTTTGCTGCAGATACTAAGTTTCCAGGTGTGGTTGAATTGACAACTCACCTGCTAATACTTGAGAATATTCTTTGGCTCCCCTTGTGTCGAATCAATAAATTTGGCTTGAATACTTTACCCTCGAAAACTGTTGCGATCCCCTATACTTGTGGGTTATCAGCCGGCCCCCTTTTCCTTCTCTTCTTCCTCTCCTTCCTTTCTCTCCTACTTGGAGTAGGAAAGGGGGAAACCTACTCCTACTAGGAGTAGGAATCCCCCCTTAGGGCGCGCCCCTTGTGGCCGGCCCTCCTCCTCCTCCCCTCCTTTATATACGGGGGAGGGGGCACCCCATAGACACACAAGTTGATTTTTTTAGCCGTGTGCGGTGCCCCCCTCCACAGATTTCTGTCTCGGTCATATTGTCGTAGTGCTTAGGCAAAGCCATGCGTCGGTAACTTCATCATCACCGTCACCACGCCGTTGTGCTGACGGAAATCTGCCTCGGCCTCAACTAGATCAAGAGTTTGAGGGACGTCATCGAGCTGAACATGTGCTGAACACGGAGGTGCCGTACATTCGGTACTTGGATCGGTTGGATCGCGAAGACGTTCGACTACATCAACCGCATTACTAAATGCTTCCGCTTTCGGTCTACGAGGGTACGTGGACACACTCTCCCCGCTCGTTGCTATGCTTCTCCTAGATAGACCTTGCGTGATCATAGGAACTTTTTTGAAATATTGCGTTCCCCAACACTCGCCGCCACGAAGAGCTGGCAAAAATCTACGTTTGAGCTCTGTCTAATTTGTTCCAATGGACGAACTTGAGGAGGATCGAAACTTGAAAGACTGGCTCGAAGAAGAAGCATCGTAATCCATCCAAACGTTGCTCCTGCGAGGACTAGAACCCTACCTATCTACTAGCCCCAATGGAAACACCAAAAATCCTCTCCCCACCAACAGCCACCGAAGCGGTAGGCGGAGGAGAGGTGAACCAATGGGCTCGCTGACGGAGATCGAGGGGGAGGGGTTCTCTAGTCAGAGCATCTACAACCGGACTTGGCAAATCCGCCCCTTATACGTCCGTAGATGTGCCCGGGTACGCCCGCGGACGCATCCGGACGGGCCATCATATTTCGCTTCCGGCATCTACATATGTCAAATATGTACTCTCAAATCCATGGACGTCGATCATACAAGCCAGTATCGCACATAAATAACAAATGTTGGTGCCGACATAAATAGTGTTTACATCAAATTTATTTTAAGTGCACAACTCAAACATGAGCTCTTTCATTTCCATTACGGGTCCACAGATGCTCCACAAGATCGTTGAGTAGCTGCGCGTGCACATGGTGATCTCGAAGATTCTAATGCATTTGCATAAAGTTCATAAACTGAGTTTCATTTTGATCTTCCGGGATTTCAACTTGTTCTCCGGGTGCTTCAAAATCATCGGTTTGGGCTACACCATCACCCTCATCCTCGACAATCATGTTGTGCAAAATAACACAACATGTCATGAGATGGCACAAAGTTTCTGATTCCCACATCATTGCAGACACATGAATAATTCCTCAACGAGCTTGAAGCACACCAAATGCCCTGTCCACATCCTTCCTAGCCGCTTCCTGCATTGTTACAAAGTGGCTCTGTTTAGTGCCATGCGGTTCGGATGTGGTCTTCACAAATGCCACCCACTGAAGATAGATGCCATGGGTAAGATAGTATCTCATGTTGTAGTCTCAGCCGTTGACGGTGTAGTTGCACGGCGGTGATTCCCCATTGCAAAGCCTCCTAGACACCGGAGATCGTTGAAGTACGTTGATGGTGGCATGTCAAATCCATAAGAAAGCATGAAGTATGAGAACCCAACATTCTAAAGAAAGCATGTCAAATCCATAAGTCATGTTATGCCACCGCTTCTAGTATGATGGTGGCATCTTTGGTGTGACCTTGATACATTCCCCACAAATCTTTAGGGTAGTTCTTGCATTGCCAATGCATGCAATCAATTGACCCGAGAATTTCTGGAAATCCCCTGGCCTCTCCAATAGCCAAGAACTTCTCCGAGTCATGCGCATTTAGTTCTCTGAGATACTCAGGTCCAAACACCTCCAAGACGGCGCGGGCAATCTTGACAGTAGTCTTCGGGCATGTGCTCGCCCCCATCCTAGCCATCTCACCGGCGGCATCTGCAGCAATACCAAGTGCAAGCATCCTCAAAGTAGCTGTGCACTTCTGCTTGGCAGAGAAAAAGATGTGACCGCAACAATCCTTTGTGAACTTGAAGCAGTCATCGTGTGCCTCCACAATGCGCAAAACAATGGTTTCCGCATCCAAAAATTACGACGAAACCATGGATCGTCTCAGAAAGTAGGCTTCGGAGCAAAGTAGTCCCCTTGGCCTTTGCAATACCCGAGCTTCAGACAACCTATCCTGATTGATCACTCTTCTCCCTGTGATTGAGCCCTTAAAGTTGAGAATATGCTCCACTTGCCGGTCCATTTCCTCTTGCATTCTCATGAACATGATCATGTCCACTTCTTGGTCCAAATCCGAGAAACCGAAGAACTCATCTTGAATCATTTGATCAAGCTCCGTGGGTCCATACTTCTCGTCCAATGAAGCATCGAAATCCATCGTTTTTCCTAATAAAATCACACAAAAATTCTGGTCAGATAATGTGTGAAATACTTCAAGCGCAAGGCGGAGCCAAAGAGTTGTTGGACCTACCGCGCTGGCATCTGGACCGGCGACGATGTCCCATACCGCGAGTACGAAGAGAGGACTGCTCTGTCGGAGCTAGCGGCACAGAGCTAAGAACGGCTGCGGAGCGCGCGCAGTGGCGGAGCTGCGAGACGAACGACACGGAGGAGGAATAAGAGAGGAGAGAGCAAATGGATCCTGCTGTTCTGGGTTGGATTTGGTGTAATTTGCGGTGGGGTCAGGCTGTCAGGTCCGACGTAACAGACGTGCCCGAACACTTCATATCCGGCTTATATTTAGACTGCATATGAGGGATGTCGGTCAGCCCGAACGTTTGAGACCGTTTAAGACATTCATCTAGATCAAAATTTTGTGACCAGTCGATGACCGGGCGACGCTCGGGCGTTTGAGGCCGGTTTGGGGGGCCGGGCGGTTGATGCTCTCACCTTGCGAGAGGGGATGGGAAAAACCGCCGTGCATTTTTGCCTATGAAGTTGCACTCTACAACATTTGTAGCGATCGACCCATCCACTCGTGTACGAACTACGAAGTAGATACATCCCCTGGCCTACTCCGCCATGCCACCGTGATCGGTGGGCTGTGCGGCCAGTGAGCTGGAGGTTAGCTAGCTCGCTGCGATCACTCGCTGAGATCCACCCTCGCTGACCACGCTATATAAGCATCACTCCTCCGCTCTCGCTTCCTCCCACTGCTCCAGAGCGCCGATCAAGAGGCACCAGATCAAAAATGGCGCTCCTCCCGCTGGTCCTCGCGGTCCTCATCGTCTCCTGCGCCGCGCAGCAGCCACCGGTGCAGCCGCCGCCAACTCCCAACGCGCCGCCTGCCGGCAACCCGCCTCCTGCTCCCAACGCGCCTCCGGCCGGCAACCCGCCCCCAGCTCCCACCGCGCCCCCGGCCGGCAACCCTCCTCCAGCTCCCAGCGCTCCTCCGGCACCCACCACG
Source organism: Triticum urartu (assembly GCF_003073215.2). Classification (NCBI taxonomy): domain Eukaryota; kingdom Viridiplantae; phylum Streptophyta; class Magnoliopsida; order Poales; family Poaceae; genus Triticum; species Triticum urartu. The sequence continues at coordinate 423,769,359 of NC_053027.1, forward strand.
CCTCCTCAGGCGCCACAGGCCCCGGCCACGCCCCCTCCGGCCCCGCAGGCCCCTGCCACCCCTCCTCCGGCTCCCACCACCCCGCCGGCCACCCCTCCACCTGCTCCCACCACCCCGCCCCCGGCTCCCCCGACGCAGCCTCCGCCCGCTCCCACCACCCCGCCGCCGTCGCCCCCGGCCACCCCGCCTCCAGCGCCCGCCACCCCGCCGCCATCACCGCCCATGTCGCCACCACCCGCCACACCTCCTCCGATGGCGACCCCGCCGGCGATGGCGCCCACGACCTCCCCGACCGTCGCCCCGACGACATCGCCCACCGCGACGCCGTCGATGTCTCCGACCAGCCCCAAGACTACCTCCCCGACAAGCTCACCGACTTCGTCTCCCTCGCTGGCGCCCGCAGGCACGCCGGTGACGGACAGCAGCGCCTCCAGCGCGCGCGCGGCCGGCGTCGCGGCGCTGGTGGCCTTGGCGAGCGCGGGCCTCGCCGTCTTCCTCTGAGCAGCAGGCCGGTGCACCTGTGTCCTCCTTCCCGCGCGTCGCTGCTGCATTTTTCTTGTTTCGTGTCGTTATTTAATTTTTACCGGTGGTACTACGGTCGATCGATTCTTGATGATGTACTGCTACGATGATGCATTGGTTGTCCGTCCCGTCCCGTCCCGTTTTCCTTTTGATGATCGGCGGGGGGTGGTTGGTTAAGTTTAGTGCATGTTCTACTTCTGCTCTGTACTGTACGTGAGTTACCGCTCCATTTTGGTTATATAGAGAGGATTTTGTGTATATTTTCAGTGTACGTACTCCATTATCATTTCCGTGCATTCAATAAATTCTCCACGCAGCTTATTCACCGCGCCCCGTGTTCGCTCTCTGCTGCTCAAGTGCCGCTCATCATCCGATCGGTCGGCGTGTACCGTGTCGCTCATTAATAAACGAGCGGTGAAATGCCGTGGCTCGGAGGTCGGCACGCGTTTGAAATTCACGACCGGTACGTACGGGTTGATCGTCTCCTACTCCACGTCCACGTGCAGCAGTAAAAAGCACGGGCGCTTTAGATCGCGCGCGGGATCTTGGCATGCACCTGGCCTGGGACGGTGCGTACGAAAAAGCGAGGGAAAGGCAATTCGGTGCACAGGCGCACAAAAGCTGACAGAAAGGAGAGTTTTATTTGAGGTGATGGGAACGCTTTCTGGAAAAGAGAGGAGACAATGCCTCGTTGGTTGGGCCTTTCTCTTTTCTCCGTTTAAGCAGGAGGCAGAAGCAGACCCACCCGCTGCCGAAAGTTTTTCACTACTACTCTACACTAGATCGGTGAACGAAAACGGTGTTGCATCGCGGCACACGGTAAAAGTTTCGAGATCGATTCTTGATGCATCCCAGGCGATGTCCGTGACGCATACACCTACATTGATTGCATTGAAGGCCATATAGCTGGATCTGGTAGTACGTACTACGAGTTTCATCGGTAGCAAAAAGAAAGGAGAAGGAAAGGATGGATGACTTGTCGACGCCGATGGAGCATGGACGTGATCTGCCCGCACCAACCCCAATCAAACAACTCGTACCGATAGCAGCGCGTCGCATGTACCGGACGCCAAGGCTCGGAGGCAACGGTAGGTAGGTGCCGGGCGCGGGGTCGGGAGGGGTTATCATCGCCAATGATTTGTGATCGAGTCGACTCGAGCGCAGCTGAAATTTGAAATGAAAATGGAGAATGATCGTCCGCTGATGGACCCCGTTGCACCAGCAAAAGCGATATGGGCGCGAGACAGACACGTATTTGTTGTACTGCCGGCCGTGGATCTCGCTGTCTCTCTATTGAGTAGCGTCGCTTAGGAGACACGCCATGCGTGAGATGGCAGAGCTCAGACAGACACAGACCATCGAGTAGGCATCACGCAAGGCGTGCGCCGGGACTGCTCAGGCATCACCTGCCTGGCGCCATTAGTCCATGGGTACCACCTCATTTCTTACCGTCGGTGCTAGTTCTCCGGGTCCGATGGAGCACAGGGTAAACTCTCCGGCTGATTAACATGGTTATTTTCTTCTTTGAACGAGCGACGGAAAGTGACGCCAGCTAATTTGCGGTAATATGTCATTTTCATCGTCGTGGAAAGGCGGGTTTTTTTTTGACAATAGGAAAGGCGTTTTGTGCCTGGCTCTGGTTTTGCACATAAAGAGGGAACAGGGTGGTGTGGTTGGAAGGGCCATGGCCCATGGCCCTGCATGCCCATCGTCTAGGCCGGCCGCAATCAATAATGCTGCGGCGCGTTTTTATTTTTGATAATATATTTGGAGAAACAACAGCTGCTTGTACTGGTTAGAGAGGATGGAAAGCAAACAACACTACCAGAAAATGCAGTCGTCTTGGATTCCCCCAACGAGTCTGCACCAACATAACCGCAGTCTTCTGTCGTGACACAAACCTGTATTGGAATAGTGGACGCCCGCCTTTCGGAGGTCTCGTCGCCCTTTGCCATGGTATTGTGCAGTACAGTACTGTGGAATTGGAATAGTGGAATGAAGATAGGCCAATCAAAGTATCACAACAGCGAACACGGTAACTTCAGCTGGGCGAATGAAAAACTCCGGAGCTAAGTGAGGTGCTAGTTAAATCCATCTACCTAGAGCACAGCCAACGAGCGAGGTATTGCCGGTGACCCTGATATACCCATCACGTGAGGTGAGACCTGTGCGCCGGGAGTTAATTGCAGGGAAGTACCACACTTGGAGCAGCTGTAACGAGTCAGTATCACTATTCAGATTTTTTGCAAGTCAGTACCACGTTTGAGGCTAGTCGTTGCAATACGGGCTAAGCCGCGTATAACTCTGTATTGACGCTGTATCTGACAACCCAACCCCACCAGTCAGTTGACCAGCCGCCGAACCGGTGCGTTGCTCGGCTGGCTAGGACGGACCCGGCTTGGTCGGTCTTGGCTCGGTCGAACCCTAGCAGTTCTCTCCTCTCCCTCTCCCTCTCCCTCTCCTCGCGATGGCTAGTCTGGGCGGCGGCGGCGGCGGTGGCGGTGGCCGGAGCAGCGGTGGCGTTGTGGGCAGGTACGGAGACCTCCTCGGACTCGGGAGCGATGCGCACAGAGGAATCGAAGTCGAGGGTGGGGAGTCCAGTTCGTCGGGTTACTACAGCGATGACGACGAGGGCATGGAGGCGCCGCTGTCCATGGAGCAGCGGCTGCGGCTGGCTGAGATCTGGGTGGCCAACCCTACCACGAGACATCACTGGAGCCATGGATTGGGTGGCCTGCTGTAAGTGCTCTCTCCTCTCCCTCTCTACTCTCTGTGCCATGATTCGGGCTAGGGTTAGGTTTACTGAACTGAAAATGTGCAATTTTGTTGTCCATTGTAGTTTGGATGATGCTGTTTGGGATGTTAGGATTCATTTCGATGCTCAGCATAATTTGGATAGGAAGATATGCAACTCAGATGTCACATATTTGAATTTGTATACACTGATGCGAACACAAGGATTTAACTTCAGTGATGAATTGTACCACATGGGTAATACAGGCATAGGGGTGCAGAGAGAGCATGGCCTAGATTTGATAGACACGAACATCAAGTTGCAGGAAATTAAGAAGCAGAATGAGGACAGTTTAGTTCTGAACTTGTTAGTTAGGGCCACATCATTTGTCAGTACTGCATCTCATGTTAGTGAGGAAAAATTAGCCACAGTTTTATATCAAGAACCTGTTGTGTATGATCTGAGAGATCCTCTTGTGCTTGCTGTTAATGATAATGGTGTTGTTTATGAGAGTCAAAGAAGCAACAGTAGTGCACTAGTACAACCTACTGGTATGTGCACACAAGAGAGCAGAAATGTCAGCTTAAGAAAGCTCAAATCTGTGATGGAAGAAGAGGAAGAGGAGGGATATAAGAGTAGTGATGACTCTCAAGGGGCATATGACGGTGACAACAACCCTTTCTGCATGAAGAAGTACAGGATTGCTGAAGACACAGAGATAATAGAGGGAAAGAGGCTAGCAGATGAAGAACTAGAAGAGGATGAAGATTCAGATGAAGAAACGGATGAACATTCAGATAAGGAACAACTACACTATGAGGGTGACACTGAGGTTGAGGAGTTGTTTGAGATTGAGGAGGAAGATTCTGAGAAGGAGAAGGAACCACCCATGAAAGCAGCTGGTAAAAAGGGGCAAAAGCTGCCAGTTAGGAGAGGGCCCACCAGTAGGACACATTCTAATGTGTTAGAGGAATTGAAACCAGATTTCAGACCATCATCAGATGAAGAAGATACTGGGTTGCTATTGGATAGTGAAGATGATCAATTTGAGCCACTAGCATTTGTCCTACCAAAAGGAAGGAAGAGTAGGGCATTGAAAAGGCCAGCAAGGATATGGTATAATGAAAAACTGGAGCAACCACATCAACAGTTATGTATGCGCATGTGTTTCAAAACTCAGCAACAATTCAGAGATGCTCTATTGAGCTTGCACATTACACAGGCCAGAAATTTCAGGTATCATAGAAACTCAGACAAAAGGATAATTGTTTGCTGCAAACAAGAGCATTGTTAGTTCTTCATAGTTGCAGCAGTTATCAAAGGGGAGAAGACATTTTCAATAAAAAATGAGGCTGCAGCACACTTGCCCTAGCAGTACAGAGACATCAAGGGTTAGTGCAAAGTGGCTTGCACAGACATATGAGTCACTGTTCAGGTCTGATCCAAACACAAGTATTTTGACTCTGATTGACAACTGCAATGAGAAGTATGGTGTTGATGTGCCCAAGCACATGGCCTATAGGGCCAAAAACCTTGTTGTAGAGGCTATTTTAGGAGAGCACAAGAAACAGTATCCCAGGCTGAGGGACTATGCTCAAACAATCATGGATACAAACCCTGGGAGTAGAGTTATAGTTACAACTGTAACTCCAAAACCTACTACAAAAATACCACATCCAGGACCAAGGTTTCATGCTATGTTCTTCTGCATCAATGGAGCAAGGGAGGGCTTTCTTAGTGGATGCAGACCATTCATAGGTTAGTGACATGTTTTATATGCTTTATTTTAGTGCTTTATTTAGTAGGTTAGTGACATGTACAGCTTAAATATGTTTAGTAGTGTTATATAGTGAATGAACTTGCTCATTGCTTTTATATGACATATATAGAATTGTGTATCCATTCTTGTAGATGACATATATAGAATAGTTTGATAGTTTCATATAGTTACTGAATTTGATCTTACAAATGCAATATAGGTGTTGATGGCTGCTTATTAAGCTCACCACTGGAGCTCAAATACTTGCTGCCACTGGTAGAGATGGCAACAACAACATTTTCCCACTGGCATTTGGTATTGTTGGACAAGAGGATACAACAAATTGGTGTTGGTTTCTACACCAACTTAAGATATGTCTAGGAGGAGAAGTTGGACAATTTGGAACTTATACTATCATGTCTGATGGACAGAAGGTATGAATGCATCCCCTTGTTTATCTTTATGCAAATTTGGTCCTTATACTATGATGTCAGTAGCTTAGTATGATATGCTATGTCAACAGGGCCTACTAAATGCAATTAATCAAGTATTTCCAAACTGTCACCAAAGATTTTGCCTTAGGCACTTGTATGCAAACTTCCAGAATGCTGGGTTTAGGGGAGAAGATCTTAAGAAATGCATGGATAATGCTAGTTATTCTTATAACCAACACAAGTTTGACATTGCAATGAATGATCTAAAAAATGAGAGTAAGGAAGCTTGGAAGTGGCTGAGTGGAATACCTGCAAGATTCTGGGCTAGGCATGCTTTTGACATAAACTGTAAGACAGACTTGGTTGTTAACAACCTATCTGAGGTGTTCAACAAGTACATCCTTGATTTTAGGAAAAAACTCATTAGGACTATGATTGATGGTATTAAGAATAAGCAGATGGTGAGGTGGCATAGGAATAGAGAGAGTGGAAAGGCAGCTCTGTGGGAGATCACACCCCATTATGCTGAGAAGTTAGAGGTGGAAAAGGAAAGGGCCAGATTCTGTAAAACCATTCAAGCTGGTGTTAATCTATGGCAAGTAACCAGTGGGCAGAAAACACATGCTGTCAACTTGGAACTTCATACATGTGGTTGCAGAAAGTGGGACCTGAGTGGCACACCATGCAACCATGCAATATCAACAATTAACAAGGCAAAAAGGTTTCCAGAGGACTATGTGTGCAAATTCTTCAAAAAACCATTTTACCTAGCAGCATATGAACCAATGATATATCCTGTTCCTGGTGAACATGATTGGACAAAGACAACAGGACCAGACATAGAGCCACCTAAATTTCATGTGAAGAAGGGAAGAAGGAAAGAGAAGAGGATAAAGGGCAGATTTGAGGTTCCAAAGCCAAAAGAGAGTTCAAGAATGGCCACTATAACATGCAGCAACTGTGGGCTCCAAGGCCATAGATACACCAGCTGCAGCAAACAATTGAAACCAGAGTTGGCTTTGAGAAAAAATAAGCATGTGGTAAGCACCTTGTTAACTAGTACTATATATGTTTTGTATTTATTGTATGTTTCCTTCTCTTCATGTTTCCTTCATTTTTGCAAGGCATGTAGAAGATCAAGGAATGTTGATGAAGCACAGGCAGCACCAGCAAGAGCAGAGGCTGCACCAGCAAGAGCACAGGCTGCACCAGGAAGAGCACCAGCAAGAGCACAGGCTGCACCAGGAAGAGCACCAGCAAGAGCACAGGCTTCACCAGGAAGAGCACATCCTTATGCAAGGCATGGTGCTGCAAGGCATTCAAGGCCGTTATCTGCACCAAGAGCTGCTGCTGGGAGTTCTGCTGCTGGGGCTTCCACTTCTGGTGCTTCCACTTCTGCTGGCCCTACAAGTCATACTAGATGGATGGCCTTTTTTACTGCAAGTGGAAATACCTACCTGTCATGTCTCATGTTTCTAAACTATGTCAATTATGCCCAAGATATGAGGGGGTAAGTTATTTATGTTTCAAAACAGTTATCATTTTGGGTTGACATGCTTTCTGGAGGAGTACTCTTTGTATTATGTATGAGTCATGTTTCTAAAATATATCAGTGATGCCCCAAGAGATGAGGGGCAAGTTATGTATGCTATCTGTTAGAGTACTCTATCTGTTATTATTCATGAATCTAAACTATGTCAGTTATGCCCCAATATAGCCAAAGTTTTAGTCTTTAGGGGTTGTCGACGTTGACGGAACCCAAAATAGCCAAAGTGTAGTCTTTAGGGGTTGTCGACGTCGACGGAACCCAACATAGCCAAAATTTAGTCTTTAGGGGTTGTCGACGTCGACGGAACCCAAAATAGCCAAAGTTTTAGTCTTTAGGGATTGTCGACGTCGACGGAACCCAAAATAGCCAAAGTGTAGTCTTTAGGGGTTGTCAACGTCGACGGAACCCAACATAGCCAAAATTTAGTCTTTAGGGGTTGTCGACGTCGACGGAACCTAAAATAGCTAAAGTTTTAGTCTTTAGGGGTTGTCGACGTTGACGGAACCCAACATAGCCAAAGTTTTAGTCTTTAGGGGTTGTCGACGTCGACGGAACCCAAAATAGCCAAAGTTTTAGTCTTTAGGGGTTGTCGACGTCGACGGAACCCAATATAGCCAAAGTTTTAGTCTTTAGGGGTTGTCGACGTCGACGGAACCCAAAATAGCCAAAGTGTAGTCTTTAGGGGTTGTCGACGTCGACGGAACCCAATATAGCCAAAGTTTTAGTCTTTAGGGGTTGTCGACGTTGACGGAACCCAAAATAGCCAAAGTGTAGTCTTTAGGGGTTGTCGACGTCGACGGAACCCAAAATAGCCAAAGTTTTAGTCTTTAGGGGTAGTCGACGTCAACGGAACCCAACATAGCCAAAGTTTTAGTCTTTAGGGGTGGTCGACGTCGACGGAACCCAACATAGCCAAAGTTTTAGTCTTTAGGGGTTGTTGACATCGACGGAACCCAATATAGCCAAAGTTTTAGTCTTTAGGGGTTGTCGACGTTGACGGAACCCAATATAGCCAAAGTTTTAGTCTTTAGGGGTTGTCGACGTCGACGGAACCCAAAATAGCCAAAGTGTAGTCTTTAGGGGTTGTCGACGTCGACGGAACCCAAAATAGCCAAAGTTTTAGTCTTTAGGGGTTGTCGACGTCGACGGAACCCAATATAGCCAAAGTTTTAGTCTTTAGGGGTTGTCGACGTCGACGGAACCCAAAATAGCCAAAGTGTAGTCTTTAGGGGTTGTCGACGTCGACGGAACCCAAAATAGCCAAAGTTTTAGTCTTTAGGGGTTGTCGACGTCGACGGAACCCAAAATAGCCAAAGTGTAGTCTTTAGGGGTTGTCGACGTCGACGGAACCCAACATAGTCAAAATTTAGACTTTAGGGGTTGTCGACATCGACGGAACCCAATATAGCTTTTCCATTCTATCTATCTATCTACCTATCTATCTATCTATCTACATCCATGAAACAAAGATGAGAAAACTTCTTAACTTCACCATTCTATGAAGCATATATGAAAGCAAGATAATTCCAACTAATAGATCCACACAGAACATAACCATAATAGATTCTTACAGCAACATACTGGAGTTCAACATAGTTCATAACTTCTAACAGACCCATAATTCAAACTGGAGTTCAACATACTGGAGTTCAACATACTTAATAGATTCTTACAGAACCATACACATACAGAACAGATCCATTGATACTACTTCACAAAAGTTCAGCTAAGCAGCCTCTTCATCTTGTTCATTCATCCAAGATGGCCTGGATCCCCTTCATCTTCTGCTTGTTCTTCTCCTCTGCCTTCAACATATCAGCAATCTGAAGCTTGAGCTGAGCCCTGTCTTTAGTGAGCTTGTCGTGTCCCTTTTTTAGATCACCCATGTGACCCTTCAACTGGAGATTCTCTTGGATGAGCTTATCATGTCCCTTTTTCAGATCACCAATGTGATCCTTCAGCTTCAGATTCTCTTGGGTGAGCTCTTCCTGAGACTTAGTGACTTCATCAACCTGCATCAGCTTCAGATTCTCTTGCTTGAGCTTCTCCATAGACTTAGTTAGTTCTTCAACCTGGAACTGCAAGTTCCTCATGGCTGCACTATGCACTTCCTTCTCTTTCAAATGGTTGAACTTCATGTTCCTGATGACAGTGCCTTGGGCTTTTGTCAGGTTCATCAGGACTTCATACTTCCCTTGCAGCTTGAATATCTCCGCATCTTTCTTCTCCATCTCAGTCTTCATATCTGAGACAACTGAGTTGGTCACCTCAGTTTTCCTCTCCTCTGCACTCTCCATCTTAGACTGCAAATATCTAAAATCCAGCACCCTATCCTCTTGGGCATTCAAAAGTTGATGAACATCTTCAACTAATTTGTCATAGTTGGCCTCCAGTTTATTTTTTTCTTCTATCAAATTGTGAATAGTGAGTGAACTCTCCAGGTTATCCTTCCTCCTATCACTCCTACTATCTTGATACATTTCCCATAGCTTCAACAATGCATTCTGCATTGTAGGAGGCCACTCTGGGTCAACCCATTCAACAGAGCCACAGTTCTGACCTTCCTGCAATATATTCAGCACCTATATTTGTTAAAGGATTTGATTGTAAAGAACATCACAACTACACTAAATATTACAATTAAAGAATATGATCTTAAGTAAAGAACTAAAGAACAACAGAACTAACTAACTGAAGAACAACACAGCATGTGCACGGCAACCAAATCACATAGCCACATTATTTAATCATAACAAAAGGTGCATCAACTATAAAGCACTCATAAAGCACTAAACTATCAGGATCAAAGCTTAAACAATGTTGTGCACTCAAAACTAAGCTCTTGGCCACATATTAAATTAACATATGCCCACTCCAATGACCAGCATCAGTGCATTAGTACTAGTAATTGGATAAAGAATGGCAATCACAAGAAGATAATCTAACTTGGACCAAACTACTACTAATTAAAAATATTGTGCGGCTACTACCAACTCATTTTAATAAACAGAACATAGAAAGTGCAGAATCTTACTTTCAGAGGACAGGCTAAGAACCTCTTGCCCGTGTCAAATCCCTCAAAGGCTACACGCCTCTCACATGGCAGCCCATGGTGCTGGCAGGGAACAATGGTTTCAGTCTCAATGCCCATGTAGTCTTGGTCTTCAATGCTGGCAGGGATCTGCAGTAGCAAAATGAACCAAAACCCCCCAAATCAAAGATCAAATCCCCAAAGCAGGAACACTAACCCTAACCCTAGCTAAACCACTAACCCGGTACAACATGCTGTCGTCGTCGGAGGAGTTCATATACTGCAGGCTGGAGTAGTCGTCGCTGCTCTCATCCTCATGGACCATGGCGCGGTGGCGGCGGGGGAATGCGCGGCGGTCGGTGGCGAATCGGCGGGTGAGAGCTCAAGCGGGGCGAAGGCTAGGGTTCGTGGGGAGTGAGTGAGTTGGGTTCGAGGGAGTTGGGTTCGACCAGGTAGACCGACCGATCCGGTTCGGCGGCTGGTCAACTGACTGGTGGGGCAGGGTTGTCAGATACAGCGTCAATACAGAGTTATACGCGGCTTAGCCCGTATTGCAACAACTAGCCTCAAACGTGGTACTGACTTGCAAAAAATCTGAATAGTGGTACTGACTCGTTACAGATGCCCCAAGTGTGGTATTTCCCTGCAATTAACTTTGTGTGCCGGCCACTCCATCTTCCTCTGCATGCACTCACTCAGAGCGGGGGCTCATAATGAAAGTGCCCATGGAAATGTACAAAGTTTTTTTTGAGAAATAAGTACAAAGTTAATGTAGCTACAGTCGAGGATTCCAGGGATTAAAGGTGGCCAAATGGGCCGGTCCTGGTGTGCTGGCCCGATAGCCCGCATGCCTAGCCCATGATGGGCTGGCCAAACACGTTTATAATTAGGTTGTGCCTGCATGTGGCCTGCCTAGGGCCATGCATGGGCCGCTAGGCTGGGCACGGGTATCGGCATAACATGGTCCGTTTACTTTTTTCTATATCTTTTTTGCATTAGCCCCCAAAACAGCCCCAAATCTCCCGGTTGATGGGCTAAATGTGCCAGCGGGCCCGCACGTTTCCTTGTTGTGTTCTGTCTGGGCCAAGGAGCGTGACACGAGTGTTGGCCTGGCATGGCCCGCGTATTAGACGTGCCTGGCCCGTTTAGGCCAGGTCTGTGACGCCCCCGATTTGACCGTACACTAATCATACACGCAAACGTGTACGATCAAGATCAGGGACTCACGGGAAGATATCACAACACAACTCTACAAATAAAATAATTCATACAAGCATCATATTACAAGCCAGGGGCCTCGAGGGCTTGAATACAAGAGCTCGATCATAGACGAGTCAGCGGAAGCAACAATATCTGAGTACAGACATAAGTTAAACAAGTTTGCCTTAAGAAGGCTAGCACAAACTGGGATACAGATTGAAAGAGGTGCAGGCCTCCTGCCTGGGATCCTCCTAAACTACTCCTGGTCGTCGTCAGCGGGCTACACTTAGTAGTAGGCACCTCCCGAGTAGTAGTAGTCGTCGTCGACAGTGGCGTCTGGCTCCTGGGCTCCAACGTCTGGTCGCAACAATCGGGTATAGAAAAGGAGAAAAGAGAGCAAAGCAACCGTGAGTACTCATCCAAAGTACTCGCAAGCAAAGAGCTACACTACATAAGTATGCATTGGTATCAAATGGAATAAGGGTATCATATGTGGACTGAACTGCAGAATGCCGGAATAAGAGGGGGATAGCTAGTCCTGTAAAAGACTACGCTTCTGGTTACCTCCGTCTTGCAGCAGAAGAAGAGAGTATATGGTAAGTTCACCAAGTAACATCGCATAGCATAATCCTAACCGATGATCCTCCCCTCGTCGCCCTGTGAGAGAGCGATCACCGGTTGTATCTGGAACTTGGAAGGGTGTGTTTTATTAAGTATCCGGTTCTAGTTGTCATAAGGTCAAGGTACAACTCCGGGTCGTCCTTTTACCGAGGGACACGACTATTCGAATAGATCAACTTCCCTGCAGGGGTGCACCACATAACCCAACATGCTCGATCCCATTTGGCCGGACACACTTTCCTGGGTCATGCCCGGCCTCGGAAGATCAACACGTCGCAGCCCTACCTAGGCACAACAGAGAGGTCAGCACGCCGGTCTAAATCCTATGGCGCAGGGGTCTGGGCCCATTGCCCATTGCACACCTGCACGTTGCGTACGCGGCCGGTGAGCAGACCTAGCAACCTCCATTACAAAGGAAGTTGCGTTACGCGGTCCAACCCGGCGCGCGCCGCTCAGTCGCTGACGTCACAAAGGCTTCGGCTGATACCACGACGTCGAGTGCCCATAACTGTCCCCGCGTAGATGGCTAGTGCGTATAGGCCAGTAGCCAGACTCAGATCAAATACCAAGATCTCGTTAAACGTGTTAAGTATCCACGAACGCCGACCAGGGCCAGGCCCACCTCTCTCCTAGGTGGTATCAACCTGCCCTGTCGCTCCACCACAAAGTAACAGTCGGGGGCCGTCGGGAACCCAGGCCCACCTCTACCGGGATGGAGCCACCTGCCCCTTCAGCCCCCAACTCCGAACAGTACCACAGGTAATGTAACAGTGTAAAGTATATAGTATATGCCTGTGATCACCTCTCGAAATGATCACGACCCAGTAGTATATCATAGTAGACGGACAAGAGTGTAGGGCCACTGATGGAACACTAGCATCCTATACTAAGCAGTAGGATAGCAGGTAAAGGTAACAACAGTAGTAGCAAGGACAGGCTATGCAGTAGTATAGGATTAACTGAAAACAGTAATAAGCTACACTACTCTAATGCAAGCAGTATAGAGGAGAGTAGGCGATATCTGGTGATCAAGGCGGGGGGGGGGCTTGCCTGGTTGCTCTGGCAAGAGAGAGGGGTCATCAACACCGTAGTCCTACTGGGGGTCTCCGGCAGTCTCGGGGTCTACCGGAAAGAAGTAACGAAGGGGGAACACAATAAATAACAGAGCAATCAATGTAACAAAAAGCAAGATGCGGCATTACGTTGTGCTAGGGGTGACCTGGCGCGGTACGAGGTGATACCGGTGAAGGGGGGAAACATCCGGAAAAATACCCCCGGTGTTTCGCGTTTTTGGACAAATGAACCGGAGGGGGAAAGTTGCGTGTTCGCTATGCTAGGGATGCGTGGCGGACGAACGGGCTGCGTAACCGGATTCATCTCGTCGTTCTGAGCAACTTTCATGTACAAAGTTTTTCCATCTGACTTACGGTTTATTTTCTATTAATATTTCAAGTTTTAAATCCTTTTCTAAAATTCTGGAATTTATTTAATTTCAAATAAATTAAAAGAAAAAAAAAGCTAGGTGCACCTGGTCCAGTGCACCCAATGCTGTACCGGAGGCTGACAGTGGGCCAGGGTCAAAGTCAACAACCTAGTCAGCGTCGACTGGTCAAAGGTGAACAATGTAAATGGGTCCTACATGTCATGGAGTCATCTAAATAATAGATTGATTTAATCTTCTATTTTAGCAATGGGGCCCGCATGTAATAGACACATGATATACCAAAGAGTGTGTGTTTTTAAGAGTGGGTGGTTTTAGGCTAAGTTAATTAGGCCTACTCTAATTAACCGGGGACAGAGCCCACGTAGCAGTGGCCATTAGGCCTAAACTTGCCAACCGGCCAGAGGCACGGCGGCAAGGCCCGGATGTGCTCGTGCGCACGCAGGCACACGGGCGCGCAGCGGCCGAGTGCGAGGCTTGCCAGGGGCGGGTGGGCGTAGCGCGGCGCATGCGAGAGCGGCCCAGCCAGCCAGTGCGTGCGACAGGAGGAGGAGCAGCGACGCAGTAGGCAGCGGCAGAGCAGCAGCAGTGGCCTGTTGGAGAACGTAGCAGAAATTCAAAAATTTTCTACGTATCACCAAGATCTATCTATGGAGAGACTAGCAACGAGGGGAAGGAGAGTGCATCTACATACCCTTGTAGATCGCTAAGCGGAAGCGTTCAAGTGAACGGGGTTGATGAAGTCGTACTCGTCGTGATTCAAATCACCGATGATCCTAGCGCCGAACGGATGGCATCTCCGCGTTCAACACATGTACGGAACGGAGACGTCTCCCATGCCTTGATCCAGCAAGGAGGAGGGAGAGGTTGATGGAGATCCAGCAGCACGACGGCGTGGTGGAAGTAGCGGGATTCCAACAGGGCTTCGCTAAGCGCTGCGGGAGGAGGAAGATGTGTCACGGGAGGGAGAGGGAGGCGCCAGGCCTTAGATTGGTTTTCTCCTCCTTTTTCCCCACTATATATAGGGCCAAGGGAGAGGGGGAGGCGCAGCCCTTGCCCCTTCCTCCAAGGAAGGGTGCGGCCAAGGGTGGGGAGGAGTCCATCCTCCCCAAGGCACCTCGGAGGTGCCTTCCCCCTTTAGGACTCTCCCCTTTTTTTCTCTCTTGGCGCATGGGCCTCTTGGGGCTGGTGCCCTTGGCCCATATAGGCCAAGGCACACCCCTACAGCCCATGTGGCCCCCCGGGGCAGGTGGCCCCACCCGGTGGGCCCCTGGGACCCTTCCGGCGGTCCCGGTACAATACCGATGACCCCGAAACTTGTCCCGATGGCCGAAATAGCACTTCCTATATATAATTCTTTACCTCCGGACCATTCCGGAACTCCTCGTGACGTCCGGGATCTCATCCGGGACTCCGAACAACTTTCGGGTTACCGCATACTAATATCTCTATAACCCTAGCGTCACCGAACCTTAAGTGTGTAGACCCTACGGGTTCGGGAGACATGCAGACATGACCGAGATGACTCTCCGGTCAATAACCAACAGCGGGATCTGGATACCCATGATGGCTCCCACATGTTCCACGATGATCTCATCGGATGAACCACGATGTCAAGGACTTAATCAATCCCGCATACAATTCCCTTTGTCTATCGGTATGTTACTTGCCCGAGATTCGATCGTCGGTATCCATATACCTTGTTCAATCTCGTTACCGGCAAGTCTCTTTACTCGTTCCGTAACACATCATCCCGTGATCAACTCCTTGGTCACATTGCGCATATGATGATGTCCTACCGAGTGGGCCCAGAGATACCTCTCCGTTTACACGGAGTGACAAATCCCAGTCTTGATTCGTGCCAACCCAACAGATACTTTCGGAGATACCTGTAATGCACCTTTATAGTCACCCAGTTACGTTGTGACGTTTGATACACCCAAAGCACTCCTACGGTATCCGGGAGTTGCACAATCTCATGGTCTAAGGAAATGATACTTGACATTAGAAAAGCTTTAGCATACGAACTATACGATCTTTGTGCTAGGCTTAGGATTAGGTCTTGTCCATCACATCATTCTCCTAATGATGTGATCCCGTTATCAACGACATCCAATGTCCATGGTTAGGAAACTGTAACCATCTATTGATCAACGAGCTAGTCAACTAGAGGCTTACTAGGGACATGGTGTTGTCTATGTATCCACACATGTATCTGAGTTTCCTATCAATACAATTATAGCATGGATAATAAACGATTATCATGAACTAGGAAATATAATAATAACCAATTTATTATTGCCTCTAGGGCATATTTCCAACATGGCCAAGTAGCAGCGGAGCCAGAGCAGCGGCGGCAGGCACAGGGAGGTGGAAGCGCGACAGCAGAAAGGAGCAGCAGCGCGGCACACACCTACGTGTACGCGTACAGGGGAGCTCGGGTGTGCTCGGGGCCGGAAAACAAAGAACAGATCGAGGCGGAGGAAGAGGGATCCGGAGGAGTTGCTCACCGAGAGCGCGACGGCGAGGTTGGGGAGACAGGGGACGGCTCGGAGCAGCGGCAATGGTGACGTGAGATGCGATGGCCGAGACGGAGGAAGACGATGCAAGCGTTGAGGAGGGGCATCCCGGCTTGAGTTGGTCCCCTGAACGGACGAAGACGGCTGCGGCAGACCTCCTGGACATGTTCCCGCACACCGGAGAGGTCGGTGGCCGTGACAACGAAGGCGAGGTAGTGGTCACCGCATGCACTTTGGAGGTGGAATTCGCGTAGTAGAGGAAGGGGCCGAAGGGGGAACGAGGGGGAATGGAAGAGGGTTGTCCAGGGTTTCCGGGGAACATAGATATAGCATCAGGGGGGCGACGTGGGGGCCATCCATGGGCGTGGCGCCATGGATGTTCGCCACGACCTCTCTGCCTCCTGTAGCAGGAGGTAGAAGGAGGCCTGTGTGGGCTGGGCCGTGTTACTGCAGCCACTAATGGCCCATTAGTACACTAGGTCTTTAGCATTTTCTTACTTTTTTAAAAAAATGCCACTGTTTTCTAATTGAAAGAGTGTCCAAACATTTTTTTGCTAAATACTAAACTTGGTACATAAATTATTTGGAATATTCTGAGGTTGCTCAAAAAGTTTGAGGCCAACTGGAAAAGTTTATAATTGCGTTTGCATTTAATTGGACCACTTTAAATGATGTTGGTACATTCTAAAATTAGTTAGGGGTATTTTAGAAACTCTCTCAAGTGGGGTTTCTTCATGAAAAATATCAGTGGATTATTTGAAATATTATGAACTCTTTTGTTTTGAAGTTTGAATAAATGATTTATTTGACTTTACTTTAAAATTTGAATTTGAACTCGGTTTGGACCAAGGTGCGGTTTAGCAAATTAATTGTGACGGCATGGCACCATTTGTGTGTGATTACTGTAGCTTAACTCCTGGGGTGTTACAAATCTCCTCCACTATAAGAAATCTCGTCCCGAGATTCAAGAGGTGGAGTCAGGGGGGAAGATTTGGGTTACGAAATTCTAGCGACTGTCCTTGGTCTTGGTTGTTCTTCTCGAAGAGGTCGATCCATTACATTGATGTCTTCATTTCTATGCTTCGATTCATCATGATGAAGTCGGCATCCTTTCTTCAGGAACTCCATCGTAGTTACGAAAGAATAAGGGGGGGGTCCAGGAGAACAGGCCTCTGCATGGTTAACTATCTGGTAGATAACATTGGGGAAGGTGGTGGAAGGTAACTCTCGAATTGAAACTTAATAAGATATCGAGAGCAAGGTAAGAAGGTACCATGAGAAGTTTTGAGCGGGTAGGCAATCGTTCGATGCCTGAAATAGCGTGTGAAATGGGTCTAGAGCAACGAGAATCCATATTGCGTCCGATACAAGAATAGGTCACTAGGCAGGGGGCCCATGAATTACATACGAAGTCAAGCTCGAGGAATAACTTTGGCAACAGGGTGTACATGAGAGTCGGATTTCGATCCTGCGGGACTTGTGGGTTATGGGCCCACCATGTGGGTTAAAGTAGGAAGGGCGGTGACATCTTGCACGGTCATGACAGCAAGGCATGTCAGAGGGTAGCATGTTAGTTATATGTCAGCAACAACGTCGGTACCAAGGGCGAGGGACGAAGAGAACCATTTCCCTGCTTGTTGAACGAGGCAGACCAATAGGCAAAGTTCTCGTCCATCGGTGGCTACCGGAATGTCATCAACAATAGTAACAGGGTCTTGCTGACAGAATTATACAACAAGGTGTTTACATAAGCAGGAGAATATTACTGCTTAGATCATATAGATCACAAGAAAGGTTAAACCAAACAATGGAAAGGAATATATGATTATCAGATTAAACAGAACAATGGGAAGAAAAATGTGTTAAAACACATATTCCAGGGGTATATCCTTCCCATGGACAAGCAGGGCATGATATCCATGACAGGATATAAAGTAGAAAACTCTTTAGGTAAGGGGGGAGAACTTCATGACATTACCCATACAACGGTGTTTGGATAATTGATAAAGAAAATTGAGCATTGTGCTTCAAATGTTCTTATTGAAAATTGGAGTACCATAGACATGCTTCAAGATAGCATTGACATGGTCTTCAAGCAAAGGTTGGACTTTGGATACGCAAAGGATCAATCAGGAACAACTTATAGAGTAAGTCTTACAATTTCCTCATGGTAGAATCGCTAAGCTTGCTATAAAGGAAACTATAACAAGACGTCCTTCGCCCAGGTGTGCTAGGCATAACATCACCTTATCGGGTCAAAGACCAATGTTATAACACTTGGGAATATGTTCCAACCATCATATCTGACTGAGATTCAGATCTGATTGGTGTCAGGATAACTCAGACTCGGGATGCGTGAGAAGAAAGGTGCAACACAATTTGTCGAGATGACAATGTAAGATTCTCTAGAATTGAACTATGGAAGCGAGTTCCAAAACAAGAACTCATCATTAAATGAAGGAGAGGTGAGGAGGTGGCTGATTGACTCAGCGACAATTCATTGAGATTTTCAAAAGATGGATTTCCACACTTATGTGAACAAGGGAATAACATTTGTCGGATCAAATGACATAATGATGTATGCTAAAAAACATACACAATTAAACATTGGCTGAAAGGTGCACCCGAAATATGGGCTTAGGTAGCATGATCAATGTTAGAATGGTGATTCGATAACCAATGGTCTAAGAATGAAATATCGACCATTATCTTCAAAGAAATAGGGTTGCTAGAAGTTTTGAAGTCGCACATCACAGTTCAATTGTCGGTTTTCCGGTTCGAAACAACATGGGGACCAAGGAATGAACGGATATGGCAAGAAGTATCACCTGTATCAAGATCTCTTAAAGAGGTGGTGAAATTCTCACGACTTTCTTGTCATAAAAGATGGTAATACTTCCAAGGTAAAGAAGAACAAATGCTAGGTAGCAAGGATCTCAAGGTATAACACAAAACACGAACAAGTTTGTGTTGAACGGAAGGCAATAAAGTTGTCGATGATAACACAAATCATCGAGGGGCAAGGATGGTATTTCTCATCATGAATTCAATTGATATCCTTGAGAAGCTCGAAGTGTTGGTGATGATCATGACACATTTGTCGAGAGGTTTCATGAAGATATAATCGCTCACCTACGACATCAAGCAAAAGGAAGGATGGAGCGAAAAGTTATTGAAACCATGGAATCAAGTTTGCTGTTCGAGGTAAACGATAAGACGAGGAAATCGACATAAGCTTAGCTCATCGTCGAAAGTTGTGCTCCAGAAGTAAGGAACAGGTAGCACGGTTAAAATCGGCATGATAATGATATAGCCGAGCAGGCCAGGAATGACATGGTTGAATACAAACTCGTGAGTAAAGGGGATTACTAAGAGTTGTTTAATCATGGTGCGGACCCGATTTAGTTATCGGTGTCCTCGAGTGACTAACAACTCGGAACCAGGAAAAATTGGAATCGGTGAGGAATAATACTTAATGAAGGCTCATAATAAGCAACATGGTTTGGTGATATAATCGAGATACCATAGGGTAATACTCAAAGGTAGAGCAAAATAGAGGGTTGACAAGTGTATTGATCTGCAAAAGACAAGTACTTTAACTAGTCTGAGAAATGGTATTAAGGAGAAAATATGGTCGGTACCATGATTGCAAAGGACCAAACATAGATACAGGACGAACTTATAACAAGGGGATTATTATCATTTACAAGAAGCTTCGATGAAAAGTTCCACATCGGTTCCATGGGCATGAACGCAAAGGCTCAAGGTCGACTCCCACTTCTTCAATGCATAACCTTTCATTTTACTTCTCGCTTTTGATGAGGTTGTAGTGTAGAATTTTTATCTGGCGAAACAACAGAAGAGTATGACTCGCGAAAACTTTCGGGTTCATACCGTTTGGGGATGGCATAGGTTCAACCCATCGGGGCATCTTAGGAGTATATACCAGAAATTTCAAGAATAAATAACACAAGCTCGATAGTAGAGCATGCTTGAGAAAGCAGAGGATACAATTTACCAAAGGAATTATGTATCCGAGGAAAGGCTCACAGGCTTATTGAATATGAAGGACGATGTCGGATAAAATCCAACAAAGGATCTGACGGTCCATAACGGTGCTGATGTGAGCACCGGCACACAATCAGAAGAAGAAACAATGCAAGGAGATCAGATTATGGAAACAACTGACTAACTCGAAGCTCAAATGCAAAGGAATTATGAATTCCAAGACAAGGGATCAGAAGCAATGCTCTGATTAGGGACGGATAAGTTGAATAGCCTTAGAGGTATAATCGATGGCAATTTGATTGGTTGGGATCCAGCTCATGTCCGGAATGACGTTTGAATCGGAAGGATAAATTCCAGGGAACAACCGATGATTGTGTGCATTCACACACATGTTGAATCAAAAGGATCAGAATGACAATCACCAAGGTTTTTAAAGTAAATTGCTAGACCAATGGAATTAACCGGAATGCAAGTATGCAAGATTTCCCAGAACAACAGGTTGTTGAAGATTTTCGAAAGATCAAATAGTATTTCGAAGTCTTTTGCGGAATACATGTATCCACTGGGGATGAGCGGATACTTGATAAGTGCGAGAAAGTATTCGTAGGGGTCTTCAGGTTGCAAAGAATTGCAAGGGCAGTGGGCACAAAATATTCTCGGAACAATAGAGAGGATTTCAGGGTATCTTGTAATAACAAGATCAACGGGGGATGCTTGTATGAATGGCAAGTGTACATCGCTATCCATAGGGGTCTATCGATGAAAGGGAATTGCAAAAGCGATGGCACAAAGTCGCAAGAGAACATCGTAGAGTATCTTCGGAACCTTCTGGTGCAGCAGGCGATCATCTGTAATAAGGGGCTCTCCGGAAGGAAGTAGTTACGAGAACCTAGAGTCAGAGTTAGTAAAATCATTTAACCCGAATAGAAGAGAGATTCAGAGTCCTAGAGTATAGACGAGGAATAAATGATCCTAATACCACCCAATAGAGACGTGGGTCCATGGGCCGCACAACCATGTTAGTAAAACAGTTTTCATCGACTAGACTCAACTTCGGCCAAGGAGTTGGAAGAGGGATTCCTACAGGCAGTCGGCTCTGATACCAACTTGTGACGCCTCCGATTTGACCGTACACTAATCATACACGCAAACGTGTACGATCAAGATCAGGGACTCAAGGGAAGATAACACAACACAACTCTACAAATAAAATAAGTCATACAAGCATCATATTACAAGCCAGGGGCCTCGAGGGCTCGAATACAAGAGCTCGATCATAGACGAGCCAGCGGAAGCAACAATATCTGAGTACAGACATAAGTTAAACAAGTTTGCCTTAAGAAGGCTAGCACAAACTGGGATACAGATCGAAAGAGGTGCAGGCCTCCTGCCTGGGATCCTCCTAAACTACTCCTGGTCGTCGTTAGCGGGCTGCACGTAGTAGTAGGCACCTCCTGAGTAGTAGTAGTCGTCGTCGACGGTGGCGTCTGGCTCCTGGGCTCCAACGTCTGGTCGCAGCAATCGGGTATAGGAAAGGGGAAAAGAGAGCAAAGCAACCGTGAGTACTCATCCAAAGTACTCGCAAGCAAAGAGCTACACTACATATGTATGCATTGGTATCAAATGAAATAAGGGTATCATATGTGGACTGAACTGCAGAATGCCGGAATAAGAGGGGGATAGCTAGTCCTGTCGAAGACTACGCTTCTGGTAACCTCCGTCTTGCAGCAGAAGAAGAGAGTAGATGGTAAGTTCACCAAGTAACATCGCATAGCATAATCCTAACCGATGATCCTCCCCTCGTCGCCCTGTGAGAGAGCGACCACCGGTTGTATCTGGCACTTAGAAGGGTGTGTTTTATTAAGTATCCGGTTCTAGTTGTCATAAGGTCAAGGTACAACTCCGGGTCGTCCTTTTACCGAGGGACACGACTATTCGAATAGATCAACTTCCCTGCAGGGGTGCACCACATAACCCAACACGCTCGATCCCATTTGACTGGACACACTTTCCTGGGTCATGCCCGGCCTTGGAAGATCAACACGTCGCAGCCCTACCTAGGCACAACAGAGAGGTCAGCACGCCGGTTTAAATCCTATGGCGCAGGGGTCTGGGCCCATCGCCCATTGCACACCTGCACGTTGCGTACGCGGCCGGTGAGCAGACCTAGCAACCTCCATTACAAAGGAAGTTGCGTTACGCGGTCCAACCCGGCGCGCGCCGCTCAGTCGCTGACGTCACGAAGGCTTCGGCTGATACCACGACGTCGAGTGCCCATAACTGTCCCCGCGTAGATGGTTAGTGCATATAGGCCAGTAGCCAGGCTCAGATCAAATACCAAGATCTCGTTAAATGTGTTAAGTATCCGCGAACGCCGACCAGGGCCAGGCCCACCTCTCTCCTAGGTGGTCTCAACCTGCCCTATCGCTCCGCCACAAAGTAACAGCCGGGGGCCGTCGGGAACCCAGGCCCACCTCTACCGGGATGGAGCCACCTGCCCCTTCAGCCCCCAACTCCGAACAGTACCACAGGTAATGTAACAGTGTAAAGTATATGGTATATGCCCGTGATCACCTCCCGAAATGATCACGGCCCAGTAGTATAGCATAGCAGACGGACAAGAGTGTAGGGTCACTGATGGAACACTAGCATCCTATACTAAGCAGTAGGATAGCAGGTAAAGGTAACAACAGTAGTAGCAAGGACAGGCTATGCAGCAGTATAGGATTAACTGAAAACAGTAACAAGCTACACTACTCTAATGCAAGCAGTATAGGAGAGTAGGCGATATCTGGTGATCAAGGGGGGGGGGGCTTGCCTGGTTGCTCTGGCAAGAGAGAGGGGTCATCAACACCGTAGTCGTACTGGGGGTCTCCGGCAGTCTCAGGGTCTACCGGAAAGAAGTAACGGAGGGGGAACACAATAAATAACAGAGCAATCAATGTAACAAAAAGCAAGATGCGGCATTACGTTGTGCTAGGGGTGACCTGACGCGGTACGAGGTGATACTGGTGAAGGGGGGAAACATCCAGAAAAATACCCCCGGTGTTTCGCGTTTTCGGACAAATGAACCGGAGGGGGAAAGTTGCGTGTTCGCTATGCTAGGGATGTGTGGCAGACGAACGGGCTGCGTAACCGGATTCGTCTCGTCGTTCTGAGCAACTTTCATGTACAAAGTTTTTCCATCTGACTTACGGTTTATTTTTCTATTAATATTTCAAGTTTTAAATCCTTTTCTAAAATTCTGGAATTTATTTAATTTCAAATAAATTAAAAGAAAAAAAGCTAGATGGACCCGGTCCAGTGCACCCAACGCTGTACCGGAGGCTGACAGTGGGCCAGGATCAAAGTCAACAACCCAGTCAGCGTTGACTGGTCAAAGGTGAACAATGTAAATGGGTCAAAGAGTGTGTGTTTTTAAGAGTGGGTGGTTTTAGGCTAAGTTAATTAGGCCTACTCTAATTAACCGGGGACAGAGCCCACGTAGCAGTGGCCATTAGGCCTAAACTTGCCAACCGGCCAGAGGCACGGCGGCAAGGCCCGGATGTGCTCGTGCGCACGCAGGCACACGGGCGCGCAGCGGCCGAGTGCGAGGCTTGCCAGGGGCGGGTGGGCATAGCGCGGCGCATGCGAGAGCGGCCAGCCAGCCAGTGCGTGCGACAGGAGGAGGAGCAGTGACGCAGTAGGCAGCGGCGGAGCAACAGCAATGGCCAAGTAGCAGCGGAGCCAGAGCAGCGGCGGCAGGCACCGCGAGGTGGTAGCGCGACAGCAGCAAGGAGCAGCAGCGCGACACACACGTACGCGTACGCGTACAGGGGAGCTCGGGTGTGCTCGGGGCCGGCAAACAGAGAACAGATCGAGGCGGAGGAAGAGGGATCCGGAGGAGTTGCTCACCGAGAGCGCGACGGCGAGGTTGGGGAGACAGGGAACGGCTCGGAGCAGCGGCAATGGTGACGCGAGATGCGATGGCCGAGACGGAGGAAGACGATGCAAGCGTTGAGGAGGGGCATCCCGGCTTGAGTTGGTCCCCTGAACGGACGAAGACGGCTGCGGCAGACCTCCTGGACGTGTTCCCGCACACCGGAGAGGTCGGTGGCCGTGACAACGAAGGCGAGGTAGTGGTCACCGCACGCACTTCGGAGGTGGAATTCGCGTAGTAGAGGAAGGGGCCGAAGGGGAAACGAGGGGGGAATGGAAGAGGGTTGTCTAGGGTTTCCGGGGAACATAGATATAGCATCAGGGGGGCGACGTGGTGGCCATCCATGGGCATGGCGCCCTGGATGTGCGCCACGACCTCTCTGCCTCCTTTAGCGGGAGGTAGAAGGAGGCCTGTGTGGGCTGGGCCGTGTTACTGCAGCCACTTATGGCCCATTAGTACACTAGGTCTTTAGCGTTTTCTTACTTTTTAAAAACAATTGCCACTGTTTTCTAATTGAAAGAGTGTCCAAACATTTTTTTGCTAAATACTAAAATTGGTACATAAATTATTTGGAATATTCTAAGGTTTCTCAAAAAGTTTGAGGCCAACTGGAAAAGTTTATAATTGTGTTTGCATTTAATTGGACCACTTTAAATGATGTTGGTACATTCTAAAATTAGTTAGGGGCATTTTAGAAACGCTCTCAAGTGGGGTTTCTTCATGAAAAGTATCAGTGGATTATTTGAAATATTATGAACACTTTTGTTTTGCAGTTTGAATAAATGATTTATTTGACTTTACTTTAAAATTTGAATTTGAACTCAGTTTGGACCAAGGTGCGGTTTAGCAAATTAATTGTGATGACATGGCACCATTTGTGTGTGATTACTGTAGCTTAACTCCTGGGGTGTTATAAGGTCGGACCATGCCAACCCATCTTGCGAGGTCTGCTAGGGATTGATATAATTTTTTTGAGCGAAAAGGATTGATTTAGTATTTTCAGCGTAAAACCGATGATGTTTTTGAGTGCACGCGACGTAAGATTCATGGACCCAAATGTATCATGAGAATAGCGAACTCTCCCTCCCCGTCTAGAGTTAAAGATTGGCCCGTTTGGATTCGAATATGGTCATTGTGGCCTTCACTCGTGTTTTATGGTTTACTTTCTGTTAAAAATGGATTTGCTTTCTCTTTCCAAATTAAAAATATTGATTTGCTTTCTCCTCTCATGGTCGTGGTATCACACACAGACATACCAGCACATGAGATTCCGGGTCGTTGGGGGCACCATGTGCCACCCGTTCTCGATGTGTATTTTTAAATTCACTATGCTTCCTAATTTTGATTGAGCTGTTCAATTTTATATTTTGCGCACGATTTTGACTAGGTTGTATGTCTAGATGGTAAGAGGTTGGGTGGTGTGGGCCGGGGTTATTGATGGTGCAAGGGTTGGTCTCTTATGATCGAGATTGTTGGGCGGCGTGTAAATCTCTTATAGTCATTGGATTGCAGCTCTCGGAGTTGATTGTTGCCAATTCATGGTATCCAGCATCGGTTTCACTCATGTCCACTGGTTGTATGGTCTCGCACACCTCGGTCCACCTATTGTCAATCAAGCTGTGTGTTCCCATCATGCAACTTCTTTGGGGGCACAAGTCCCTCTTACATTATATTCCTGGGAAACATAGTTAGGAGCGCTTCGGGTTGCACTCGTGAGGCAAGGCCCACTGGTGAGGAGGAGATCGCTCTGTTTGCTACGATGGTCAGTGAGAGGAAGGACGGTCTTCCGTCTGTCCAAACTGGCCTGCCGCATGTTGCATGTCTAAGATTTTCTATGTGCACTCGGAGAGTTTGGAGTGGTCAGCGGTACAATTTCTCTAGGGTGTTAGTTACGGCCCAACTTTCTTCTTCTGGTTTGACGAGCGACATCAATGACGTCGTTCTAGCCGTCTGTGTTGTCCTTCCGTCAGTTTCGCCCCTTGTTCCGCGGTGGTGCGTGTGCTTTTCCCACTCATCATTTCTCGCGTAATTGTATAATTAGTCCTGTTTTACTGATGTGATCGGCGGACAGTCCACAAACCGGTTGGGCATTGGCCTCTTTCTTTCTGTCTTTTTTTTTGGGGGGGGGGGGGAGGCGAGGCGTGCGTTCTTTTTTCTATGGTTCAGAGCAACCAATCGTAGATGCTTGCTTGTATCACTGGATGGCCAAGGGTTTTCCCTCATTTCAAGGAAAATGCAATCATCCTACATGGTTGTTTGTGCTTCAACGTAGCCAATTCCTTGTGAAGCCAGTCCTTTACTTAGACTAGTCACAATGGATAGTAACTTAGAGTAATAACATGCGTATATTACTACTCTATGTTACGACCTCCACAGTGGGTAGTAACATATGTATTGTGTCATGCATTACTTAATTTATTACTAGGTTATAGACTCATCTTTTTTTGATACTCCCTCCTTTCCGGTTTATAAGGCTCAATTCAAAAATCTCACCGACCAAGGTAGATGATGAGTGATGGAATATTTTTTATAGTTTGCAAAAACACCCAATTAATCCTTTTGTTTTCCTCAAAAAATTATGTTTACGAATGCATTAATTGCAACGCATGCATGCATAAAGTGCATGCATTGGTCAATTTTCTCTTAATACTTGCATGCAATGATTTAATGCACCTTGAAGTCTGAACATGTGATGAGGAACAACCAAATTGAGCCTTATAAAATGAAAAAACTAAAATTTTGAGATAAGCCCTATAAACCGGAAAAGAGGGAGTATGTGTGATGTTACAGTAACTAGCCATGTTATCACATGCCTCTTTTTCTTCATTAATTGCCTGCCACATCATCTATTTTGCCTGGATAAGTGTGATGTTATCATCTATATTACTCCCACTGTGGGTAGTCTTACGAGCTCCTTTTTCACACATGGGAATCTCTATGTAGTTTATATTCATAAATGTGTTGGGGATATTGGAGAATTTGTTGTTGGGACCTAAATGGCGGATCTCAGGACTGACGAATCCATCTGCGCAAGAGACTGTCATCTCTGGGAGGATAGTAACGATGCCAGGAATGGAGATCTCTTATGGGTGCACTTGGTTTTGGTCAATGAGAAGGTGGGTTGATTTGTGCTCATGTCTTTATTGTTACTATGTATGGCCAACTCGTGCATGCATCTTTTTGTATCTCTTTGGTGAATTTATTACTTTCTCTGACGTTTGAAGCCTATGGATGTTCGGTCTTTTGTTATGTCTTTTGTCCGGTAATTAGGTTCCATGCTTTCTGTGCAGGGTGATGGCGTCCAGGATGTCATTCCAAAGAGGCTGTTAGCCAAGACTCAGAAACTAATCGAAGAGGGGGAACGTGTATTGTCTTAAATTTCAGAAGGCGCATAATGAACTTAGAGATTGATCATGTCCTCAAATTGTACCTGACTATCTACCATAGATTTGAATTATAGTTCACGCCGGGGACCTCGGTCAGAAAGATAGACCCTGTTCCTGATGGGTTCCATTGTACAATAGACTGAGCTCCCTGAAGTACATAACTTACACGTTGACGGACAAGACATATCTTTTTTAGAGAATGACATAGTATTTAGCAGGATCCCCACGCCAGCATGCACTCGTGCATCCGATAACACGATTTCGCAAGACACGTCACAAGACAGACAGATGGAGAATCTATATTTCAAAGTGGTCGTACAAGCACGAGTCGTGATCGAATCGGAGGATCTACCACAGAACAGAACAGAGCACAAATGAAAAGGCCCCAGATAAAGAGGAGCCATAGTAGCACACAGTGTGCAACTCGGCGGGAAGAAAAAAAACGTGTACTGGACAATTCGGAGAAGGGAAACAAAGCACTGCCTCTTGCCTAGCCCATCAGGGCGAGGCCGACAAGGCCCGCGGCCCCAACGAGAGAGCCCATCACGGAGCGGGCCTCGACACCGCTGGCCCCGCCAACGCTGTCCGCTGATTTGGACGAGGAAGGCGCCGTTGTCGCCCCGGCCGGGGTGGTGGACGTCGAGGGCGTCTCCGAAGGCGTGGAGGGTGTCGCCGAAGGCGCGTCTGGCGAGGTGGCCGGGGTGGGCGTGGCGGTGGCTGCGGGGGCGACCTTGACGGCGAGCTTCATGCCGCCGGAGCAGTGGCCGCTGACGCCGCAGATGAAGTAGCGCGTGCCGGGCTTGGTGAGCGTGATCTTGGTGTCCTGGTCGCTGAACGACTGGATGGAGTTGGTGGCCGAGCAGGCGCTGTAGTCCGACGACCCCACCTCCGCCACGTTGTGCGAGGCGCCGTACTGGAACACTGCACGCACACATGGGAAACCAGTCAGGTCGGCCTACACAACGAAAGCCGGCCTACACAATACGTGCACCGGCGAACAAGTCATGCCTGCGCTGGCACGTACACGAACCATTTTGCCAAGCCGGTAGCACTGTGCTCTACTTGAGGTCCAGTACTATCACTAAGAGCGCCGTTGATACTAGCAATGATCGTAGTACTGCGCCACGTACCGAGCGTGTCACCGACGGTGAAGGTCTTGTCGCTTGCCCAGGTGCTGTAGTCCACGCCGCTAGCCCAGCCCGACGAGTCGCCGACGGTGTAGTCCGTGGCGTAGGCCGGGGCGACGGCGGCGAGGAGGAGGACCAAACCTGCAGCTAAAAGTCCACGCCCAGCCATGATAGCAAGTTAAGGTCTTGGAGACTTTGAATTCTTGGAGACTTTGCTGTGGAGCTGGAATGTGAGTACAAGGATGGCAGGTGATGGACCCGCGGTTACTGGCTATATAGGCTCAGCGAAGCGGTGCAGTTAGTACACTGACTAACGCGATTTGGTTTGGTTTGTTCGGGTGCAGTTGGGTTAGTTGTGCTCGTCAACAACTCTACCGTCCCCCGACCCTGATTCCTTGAACAAATCACTAGTGCCAAGCGGGCTACACCGATACCGATGGGGTTTAGTTGATCACACTATCACATCAAATACGTTAGCGCTAAAGAAAGCAATGCTCATCAGTCGTTACAGCCACTTTTTTTTGGCTTCAACGCTCATATAGTCATATTGATCAGCTAATTTCATGTTAGAGGTTGGTACAAGTTAAATAATTAATGCCCACATATCAGCAACTGCAAATTAGCAGGGTAAATTTCCTTTGCTATGGTACCATTTTTAATAGAACTGTCTAAACTGAAAAAACATGTGTAATAATTTGATAACAGAACATCAAGGAACGCAAAACAGATGACATAGCAAATAGACCGTTTGTAGTAAATGTGCATAATTTGGAAAGAAAGCTCTTTCAGTAGCCGAAAGAGGTCAAAGAAAGTACAAGGAGAAGACAGCTAGGTGGCAAATGTTGGTTGAACCGTTGAACAGACCAATTATTCTAATTCATGCATGTGCATTTCTTGTATTGACCTTGATCTTCGCCCTCCGATCATTGATTAGCTTTAGGTGAGGTATAAGGTAAGGTGAGGTGAGGCGGTAGGCATCGTTGTTAGCAGCCCTGCCGAATTACAACTGGGCTGGATCAGGAGCTCTGCAGGATCACTCAGTTTGTCTTAATAACCGCACTGAACTAAAAGTACTGTGTACAACGGAAGACTATTTTTTTAATCTTCCTTGAAAAATGAATAATATTTTCTTGTATAAAATTTTGAAACATGATTTTTTTTAAACATGAACCATTATGGAAAAGATGATTTTATAAACAAAACATTTATCAAAAAAAATTATATACGATGAACAATGTACAAATATCCATCGAACATTCTGTAATACATATGCTGAACAATTTTTAACTACACAGTGAAAAAATTTGTGATATATGCTGAACAAAATTTAAAACACATTAGACATTTTGTGATATACGATGAACAAAATTTAAATATACATTAAACATTTTTGTAATATACGATGAACAGTTTCTAACTGCACATTGAACAATTTTGTGGTAAACGCTGGACAAACATTTAAACACACGTTGAACATTTTGTGATATACGCTGAACAATTTTAAATTGTGAACAAAATTTCAAATCCATGAAAAAAATTGAAAGCACAAACAAAAATTCAAATTTCAAAGCATTTAATTGAAAACAAAGTATAAAAATAAAAATGAAAAAATGACCAAATGAAAGAAAAGGAAAAAAGAAAAGAAATAGAAACAGAAATACAGAAACAAAAAGAAAGAAGGAAAAAAAGAAAAATCGGCCAATGAAAAAAAAGTTCAGGGAACCTACTAGAAGGTTCCCAAAACAGGGTTCTTTCACGAAGTAGGCTGGCCCGTTTCGCCCTGTTGTTCGCTAAGCTACGATCGGACGCAAGGGCGTAATATAGGATCTGCTGTGATCCAGATGGATCACAGCTGAAACGACACCACGACATCCTCTCCGAGCTTCCCTCCCACTCCCTTGTTTATTGGCCCTGTTTGGATCCCTAAGTTAGAGTTACTTTTAGTTAGTTGGGGCTCAAATAACCTAAAAGTATCCAAACATGATGGGTTAGTTTGGGTTAGTTGGATCTAACCCATCCCAAAAAACTAGCTCACACTAGAGGAGTTTATTTGGGTTAGTTCTCCTGGGCCCACTAGAAAAAATAGTAAAAAATGTTACCCCTCCCATCCAAAAAGGGTCCAAAATAGTCAAATGATTGAGAAAGAATATTTATTGTCAATCTAACCCTACCGTCCAAACAACTCTTTTGTTAGAGTTAGTCCAGGGTTAAAATCTAACTCTAACCTCTAACTGAGTTAGAGTGTCCAAACAGGGCCATTGCTTGTTCGCGTAATCTAGCTATCTGAATCTGTGTGCCTGACAGTAATTCATGTGCTATTTGTGAGATCAGAGGAGTTTAAATAATACATGAGTTTTATTCCAAACTCACAGGGTTACAATCGAGAGGCAATAAATCCTCACAACATGGAGGACATCCGCTCATCCATACCGCAGTATATGACTCGGTACGGCTATAAATTGCCATACAATCTGCTACCCTATTTTGAGTCCTACTGGTTTTTTTGTGGAACAAAGTCCCTCTTGTCCATCAAAGATTTAATTTGTGCTACTAGATGACCATAGGTCGATCGGGACATACTCTCACCAGAGAGGATCGAAAAATGCAGTATAGAAATCAGATTGCACCCTAACGGGTCGATCAATATGTTGTAAAGCAAGGGTCATCCCCTGCATTATTGCATGTATCTCCGCCTCAAGCACCTCATTGCAATTGTATATAATACGGTAAGCAACAAAGATAACAAAGCCATCACTATGACGTAAGATCATATATACCAGCACCTGCCTTGCCATCATGAGATGAGAAAGGCCCATCAACAGACAACACGACCCAATTTGCTAAAGGTGGTGGCCAAGGAACAGGAGCCGCGGCCGGCCGAATGCTAATAGGAACAACCTCCCATGCCAATATCTTCTCTTTTAATATTTCTTCTAGACTATAATTCCTCGCTAGATCAAGGGTCTTATAATAACTATCCGGAAATTCCATAATAACATCAACCGGTGGCACTTCCTTGCCATGCACAACATCATTGCGAAGTTGCTAAATTCTCCTTATTAGTAGAATGACCATAACATGAACCTTATTATCACATGCCACAAGCACGTGCAGTAGCCACTCTTTACCGTTATCTAGTAGCACATCATCAGTTGGCAATGGCCATAACTCTCGCATCCTCTACCACACAAGTCGCGCTTGAGGGCATGCAACTAGGGCATGGTAATAACCTTCCCTCTCCCGGTGGCACACCCGGCAGCAATCAGTAGTACTAATGTGTTTGTATAACTTGTTTTGATCAGTGGCAAGAACACCTGACATGGCCTTCCATGATGTAATACACATTTTAAGAGGAACTTTAGCCCACCAAACAAAATTCCTGTCGGAGTAAATGACCACGGGTAGCCTAGCCGGCACCCCCTGGCTCTTCTGAAAAATTACAAGCCGATCCGGCCCTCAAGAATCCAAGACGTGGGGCCGCCTTCCCCTTGTCGGCTGTCTCCCAGGCCGGCTATCGGAAGGCGACCCGACTTTAGCCCTCATGAAGAAAGCCGCGGGAGGGCCGGCTCCGAGAAGCCGGCCGCGAGAAGGCCGACTCCAAGAAGCCGGCTGCCACAAAGCGGTCAAGATCGTACCCTCGAAGTCTGCATCCACATAACAGCGATGTGACGGGGCGTGGCTACAGTAAAGCCTGCCACCCCCGAATCCCGGAGCACGCCTGGCACAGTGCGTCGTACGGGTGGCCATGGCCCGTCCGGCACGGCACTGTTGCCACGTTGACCCTGATGTCATCCACGACGGGCTGCCAGTGCGGCCCACGGGCGGTGGGCCCCTTCGGGCAGAGAGACACCCGAAGGCGGCCAGGCCTCCCCCAGTCGGCCCAAGACAGAGCCGGCTCTCCACAGCCGGCTTGCCACCTCCCTCGAAGGAGACGCCCCATTAAGGAGACAAGACGCGGTGAGGCTACAGCGATCACCCGCCGGACGGCGGCACTGTAGCCACGCCCACCTCGGCGAAGCCCTCATCACCAGGATTGAGCAACAGTAACCAGCCACCGACAAGGCCCTGGACAGTGGGGCCTGCCTGTCGACCAAGGAGCCGGCAGCCGGCGGGACCCACCAGCCGGCAGGCCCCAGCAGCCGGCGCAGAAGCCGGCGAGTGTAGTCACAGACGGCTGGGCCCCACGCCCAGCCGGATTACCATTGTACCCCCGGGGGTAGGCCTATATAAACCCCCCGGGACACCCATGCAAAGGGTCGATCCAAGCTAGTTCTAGACACCACATAGAGAGGGGAGGAGGGCTAACCGTGCTCTACTTCTTCTCACAAAACAGCTCAAGGAGCATCGTGTAGCTACTTGTTCATCTAGTGATCATGCGGAGACCCCACAGAGCAGCAGTAGGGGTGTTATCTCCACGGAGAGCCCCGAAGCTGGGTAAGATTCGCCGGCGTGCATGTCTCCGCCTCATCCCGCTTCCAGGCACCGGCGACGTCTTACTGGCTCCCACAATGATAAGCCACCCGTTGGCATATGTCGCACCTACCACCCGACAATTCCATACGGATCGATCCCCCTCTTGGCACATACTTGAAACCTCTCCTGCAAATGAATCGTCATGGTCTTTAGAAGCGAGTTTGTAGGCGCTCTTAACAGTAATCTGTCCAGATTTTGCCGGAAACCAGGCAATAAAATCTTCACGGCCTCTCGGTGATGTACGTATTCTTGGAATTTGCTGCACATCTACATCCCAAAAATGCTGTTAAAGACGGTCCATGTTCCATCCACCATGGTTGAACAGAAAGTCTGAAACATGATTAAGCCGACAATTCCTATTCGGTTCAACCATGTTTCAGACTTTCTGTCAACCATGGCGTGATCCTTTGATTCCAAGAGTTAATGATCTTCGGAGTAATTGGTCTAAGATCATTACCTCTTGGAATCAAAGGATCACGTCATGTACTGTAATGCCCCATATGTAACCTGCCATATTTGTATTCCAACTCTTGCCATTTCCGGCACTAAGTGTTTTTTATTTCCTAATTGTTGGGTTTTGTCTCCGTGTTGCTTTTGTCTTTGTCATGCATCTCATATCATGTCATCATGTGCATCACATTTGCATACATGTTCGTTTCATGCATCCGAGCATTTTCCCCGTTGTCCGTTTTGCATTCCGGCGCTTCTATGTCCTCCCGCGTCCCCTTTTGCCTCTTTTCGTGTGCGGGTGTTAAACGTTCTCAGATTGGACCGAGACTTGCCAAGCGGCCTTGGTTTACTACCGGTAGACCGCCTGTCAAGTTTCGTGCCATTTGGACTTCGTTTGATACTCCAACGGTTAACCGAGGAACCGTAAAGGCCTCATGTGTGTTGCAGCCCAACACCTCTCCAAAGTGGCCCAAAGCCCAGCCAAACCCCCCTCCATCGTCTTGGTCGTTCGATCACGATCACGTGGCCGAAAACCGTGATCAATTTGGAGCCTCCTAGCTCCTCCTATGTATAAAAAGGCATCTCCCCCAAAAATCCCGCGTCATTTCCACCCTAAACCTAGCCCCGTTCCCCTCCGCGCGCCGGACATGTCCGGTCCGCGCCGGACATCATCACCGCCGCCACTCCCACGCCGACACGTGGTGACCGTGCCCACTTCGCCACGGCTCCGCCGCCCGGCCCGCTGAGGCCCGGATCGGGCCCCCGAGGCCCAGCCGCTCCGCCGCCCGCGCCTTCGGCCCGGTCGTCGCCTCCCGCGCCGCCTCGCCGTCTCCTTCGCTGCCGGCCGCCGCCGCCATTGCCGCGCCGCCGCAGCTCCTCATCGCGCCGCCGCAAACTCCTGCCGCGCCTGCCCCCGCCGGCCTCGTCTCCGACCAGATCCGGGCAGGTCTGGCCCGGATCCGTCGATCTCCAGCCTCCCCGTCCCTCCTCCGCCGTCCCTGTCGACTCCGGCCACTCCTCCGGCGAAGCTCCGACCACGCCTCGGTTCGCGTGCCCCGGACGAACCCTAGATCCCGAAGGTCGATTTTGCTACCAAGTCCCCAGTTTTGCATATTTTTAGACAACTTCATCGCACCATAAATTTGCATCTGTGGCTCCATTTTGGGCGTATAGCATATCAAATTGTTCGTCTCAATGTGTACTTAATTTCATTCCATTGCACCATGTTCATTTGAGTTCATCTTGATGCCCTAAATGCTGTTGCAAGAGTGCTATGTAATGTTAGTTTCAGATTCTTAACATATATTGGACATTTGTCATTTTTTGCCATGTTTAATGGGTGCCTCCTATGATCTTGAGCCCTACATGTGTTTTGAAGTATGCCATACCATGTTTACAGTGATGTATGCCATGTATTTTTGTGATCTTTGTGGTGACTAGCACAAGCATGCAAAGTAGCTCTCGTAGTGTTGCTGATTTCAGGGACTTAGAAATCTTCTAAGTCTTTTCCCTGATAATATTTTTATGCCTTGTATTCTTGTTTCTACAGAGTGATCCATGCCTCTTTTGAGTATGTTCAGTAAGGATGATTTTGAGATATTGTTATGCTCTATCCATCCATGTCTTTGTTTGTAATTATGGAGCACCCTATCATGACTCAATGTTGCTCTACTTTTACTATAAAATGTTCCTGGTAGATTGTTTACATGTTAAGAAATTTTGCCGAGGTTGTTGTAGTTTATCCATGCATGCTATGAGAGTGTTCTTGCCATGGTTAGCTTATTCATCATGTCTACTTGTTGGGTCTATGCTTAGTTTGTCATGCAATGACTTGTGGTGAGTGCATAGAGCTCGCAAACATGCCTACGTAAATCTGTTTTGCCATATTCCAGTTTTCTGCTAAGTGTGAATCTGTTAACGAAACTTGCTATATTTACATGGTTGCCATTGTATCTTCTGATCCCTTTTGGCTTATGGTCAGTAAGGGACTTTTGTTGTATGCTTTGAGTAGCTTCATGCCATGCCTTGCTTTGCCATAATATGTTCTTGTAGCTTGTTGTTATCTTGTTCTAAACATTGCTTCCTGATGTTAATTCCTGCCATGTTGTTATTTTCACTAAGTCTGTGAACCTGATATCTTTTGCACTTTTGCCATGCTTGTTTGAACCTGCTATTGTGTGATTTAGCCGTAGCTCGGTGTTCATATTTTGTCAAGCATCTTGAGTGGATCAATGCCATGTGCTTTGTTGTTATGTTAGAGTGCAGTAGCTTGTTGTTCTTGATGCATTTAGATGGCCTCGTGCTGTTAATCGCAGCTTTGTGCCGTTATTGTTTTGCTTGCCGTTTGCAAATCGTGCATCCGATTCCGGTGATCTTTATATCAATTTCGACCGAAATCAACTCATATTTCCAGCGGCACTCTTGGTTTTCCAAGTTGAGGCCTGTTTCAATCTTTCCCTCCCAAAGCACGCATATTCATTGCATTTCACATCCTGCATATCATGCCATGTTTTGCATCATGTTGCTTGTGCATTGCACCGTGGTTGATTGTGGTTCCCTTTGTTTGTGATTTTGCTTTGGGTAGAGCCGGGAGACGAGTACGTGATCGAGGAACCCGTTGAGTACATTTACGAGGATCAAGCTAACGTCAACTCGGAGAACTTTGCAGGCAATATGACCATACCCTCAAAATCACTTCTATCTTTGCTTGCTAGATGCTCGCGCTATTGCTATGCCTATGCTACGATACCTACCACATGCTATATCATGCCTCCCATATTGCCATGTCAAACCTCTAACCCACCTTGTCCTAGCAAACCGTTGTTTGGCTATGTTACCGCTTTGCTCAGCCCCTCTTATAGCGTTGCTAGTTGCAGGTGAAGATTGGAGTTTGTTCCTTGTTGGAACATGTTTATTGTTGGGATATCACTATTATACCTTGTCTATTTTAATGCATCTGTATACTTGGTAAAGGGTGGAAGGCTCGGTGTCGGTGTCAAAACCGGCGGATCTCAGGTAGGGGGTCCCAAACTGTGCGTCTAGGCCGGATGGTAACAGGAGGCAAGGGACACGAAGTTTTACCTAGGTCCGGGACCTCTTGATGGAGGTAAAACCCTACATCCTGCTTGATTAATATTGATGATATGGGTGTTACAAGAGTAGATCTACCACGAGATCAGGGAGGCTAAACCTTAGAAGCTAGCCTACGGTATGATTGTATGTTGTGATTGTTGTCCTACGGACTAAAACCCTTCGGTTTATATAGACACCGGAGAGGGTTAGGGTTACACAAGGTCGGTTACAAAGGAGGAGATATCCATATACGTATTGCGTAGCTTGCCTTCTACGCCAAGTAGAGCCCCATCCGGACACGAGACAAAGTCTTCAATCTTGTATCTTCATAGTCTATCAGTCTGGCCAATGGAGATAGTCCGGCTGTCCGGAGACCCCCTAATCTAGGACTCCCTTAGTAGCCCCCGAACCAGGCTTCAATGACGATGAGTCCGGCGCGCAGTTGTCTTCGGCACTGCAAGGCAGGTTCCTTCTCCAAATTCCGTGTACCTGTCGAAATAATGTCCGGTTCCTTGTGATGGTTCGTACTTCTTGGCTTCTACGCCCAATAATGGCCACTTTCCACGTGTCGAGCGAATGCGAAGAGCCAGGGTGTTCAGCTGCACAACCTTACGCCTGCCTCCCTGCTGCACATCGCAGGATTCGTAGCCCTTTGTGAGTTATTTTTGGGCTGTGAGGCTCATTTCGCTCTGTGGAAGAAGTTGTTCTGCCTTGTGCCCCGTTCTAAGAAGGGATCAATATATCAAGTGGGCGGAGCCGAAGTGTGGCGTATCGCTGGGACCGGATACCTATCCGGGACCCCGAAGAAAACGTCCGAAGACTGGCCTTCAGAATGGTTTTATATAGAAGATGTCCCCCTTCCGGACCCTATTCGGATCGGCCTTCCTGAGTTTGACAACGCCCCTTTGAAGAAGCGCCAGAGCTGGCGTCCACGGAGCCCCCTAGAGGAAGACGACCGGGACATTCTTTATCTGATGAGCCGGATAAGCTCTTTAGCTCGATCCGGATTGACCATGATCAAGGTCATGGCTATATGCATTATGCGGGGGGTGCAGCCGCTCCAGTACAGAGGCCACCCCATGTGGGACTTCAACGGGGAGGATGACGCCACCCGCCACGGCCGCAAAGGGCCGGGATCGGCTGCTGATCTAATAAAGATCTTGTCCACTTTGTACAAGGGAGAAGAGGAGGAATTCCTCCGTATCAACCCGCAGGGCGGATTCTCCATGTACAATCCTCCGAGCTGGGTAAGCGGAGATTTTTTCTCGCCCATCCGTTTCGTATTCCCGTAGTTTAAGTATTCATTCTAGCGATTTCATCGTAGGAGCTGCACCAGGCAGTAAAGGAGATAAACAGCCCTCCTCCATAGCCCGAGGTCCCTAGACGGTCCCTTGACCCGGCCTCCCAGGAGGATCCGGACATATCCGTGGAGCTGATCGACGGGGTTTTTTTACCAAGGGAGTAATGACAATACCTTGGTGGCCATTACGGCCGATTACCCTGGGCTAGTTCCAACCTCACAGGTGTCTGAGACCGAAATCCCAACACTAAAAAAGGGATCCGTCCTTGTGCTCTCATTTTTTTTCATTGCCGTATAACAGCCGTGTCTTGCAGGGGAGGTCCTCGGGGCAGAAGGCCGAGCCTATGGCAACTAGCCAACAAGGGGCCGCTAGGCCGGGCAGGCTGAAAAGATCCGCAGTCCGGATTGAGGCACCGGCGCAGCGGTATAGCGCGCCGTCTTTATTGCAAGACATTATTTACAGAGGCATATTAACGCCCATGCCTTCTTTTCAGGAGAAAGAGCGCTCGCCGGACTATACCCGGAGAGGCTACCAACCGCGCCTCCACAAGCCAGGCTCCAAGACCGGACTCAGGGGTGGGAACGAGTACAAGGCGTGCACCGGGTGCTCCTCCGACAGAGGATATGGATAGACTATCCGCCACCCCTTCCAAGGTGGAAAGTGCCATGAACCATAGGCGTCACCGGACTGTTCTTCGTGACGCTTGTTTCTCCCAAGAGGCTTTAGATGCCTTCAACTCGGGAGATGCACACCTCTGTGCCGCTCAAAATGGTGTAGCCAGAGCCACGGAGCAGTATGTAAAAGACATACGGGTGAGAAAATTTGATGATTATATATATCAGTAGCCCCTGAGACTTGAAACAGTTAGGATAATTGATTTAAGGATCATTTGTTATGTAGGTTCTTACAGAAAAGAA
Source organism: Triticum urartu (assembly GCF_003073215.2). Taxonomy (NCBI): domain Eukaryota; kingdom Viridiplantae; phylum Streptophyta; class Magnoliopsida; order Poales; family Poaceae; genus Triticum; species Triticum urartu. Next base: position 423,807,822 of record NC_053027.1, read on the forward strand.
TACTCAACTGTCCTAGGAGCTGGAAGAGTGCAAAGCCCAACTTCAGGCCGTACTGTCCGCCGCAGGGGAGCCCAAGGAGACCCCCACTGGTAACATATCCATCAAATGATAAGTATCATATTAGAGTGCGGCTTTATATGCAAATCTGACGATAAAATTGCAGATGACGCTGGAGTGAATCCGGATAAGCAGCAGCTCATACGCCAGCTGAAGGCTGGTGAGAGCGTGCTAACGAGGGTGAGGTAGGAGAAGAATGATCTCCAAGATGCCAACACCAAGTTGGCCGTGGAACTAAAAGATGTTCATGCCCAACTGTCGAATTCTGTTAAGGAGAATCGGCGGCTTCGACGTGGCATATTTAGTAAGTGCTTGAACGAACTTTGAAAAAGAGTTCGGCGAGGAAGCTGGCTGACAGAGTTATGTCTGTAGGTATGCTAATAGGACGTCCTGCCGAGGAGATGCCTAGTTCAACGGGTGATCTTCTTCCCGAGCTCGCACAGTTGCACGAACGGGTTTGGCAGGTGATGCAAGGCATTGCCTAGGCCTTGTGGCCGTCCGTCTCCATACCCGAAGGCCTTGGAGAGCTTGCAGAAAAGTTGAAGGGAGCATGGCGGCGTTTCCGATTATGGAAGATATCGGCCTGCCGTCAGGGTGCCAGGGAGGCTTGGGCAATGGTGAAGACACGGTACACGAAGGCTGACCCGAACCACATGGCCGAAGTCGGACCTGTGGGGCCTGACGGCAAGGAGATCCCTGTGAATTTAGTGTACTGCCAAGTAGAATTGGCCACAAAGTATTCCCAACAGGACTGTAGACTAGACAGCCTATTGGAGGGCATTGAAGAGGAATTCAACCAGTCAAATTGACTATGTAATTGTAAAGTGACATATATGATGTCTTCTAGCCGGGTTGTAGATCGTTTGTCGTGGCGGACCTTTTCGCTTCAACCTCAGGACCCGACAGTCCGGAGTGTATCCGAATACCCTCTCGGTTATATAAGAACCGGGGCATGCGTGGAGACCAGGCGTAGGGGTCATTAGTGCTTTATCAGACAAGTGCCCAACTAGTTATGTTATATTACATGGGTAGTAAGAAACATCTTCCTGAGAGAATAGTTCCGTTAAGGGTTCCTTTCCCTGGGTAGGCATGCCCTAAAGTGCATGTCCGGCCTGCGACAAGAAGCGTAGTAAAAACTTCTGGTGGCAGATATGGTTAATAAATAAAAGTCATCTTTTGTTCACCGACCGAATATTCTCTTAAGAACGCTAGCTTTCGGCTTCACCCAGTCTGAGGTACATGTCCGGCTGACCCGGCGGTAACAATCGCAGAGGTGCTCCCCTTATGCCCTAGCCGAATTAACGGGAACGTAGGGCATAAATACAAGAGCCAGGCAACCCAGCTTGGCCAAAACTTAAGTCATATCAATGCATATAATGGTGAAAAAAGGTACATGCGGAAGTATAACGCATGTGTTGGGCGTGATGCCCAGGTAAATAATTTAAGCTTCTGTGAAAGAAGCCCCCAGGTGTAGAGAGTGCGGCTAGCACCTCTGTAATGTACAAGTGAGGCACAAGGTGACCCGTGAAGGTCTAGAGGAATAAAAGAAAGAAAGGGAAACAAGACAGACGACGCATATGCAGGAAATGGACAAAGGGAGGGGACTAACATAAAGTCCGGTGCTAGGCGTAGAATCTTCGGAGCCTGGCTGCGTTCCATGGGTTCGGCTCAAGTTGACTAGTGGATGCATCCCGCAGTCGGTACGCTCCGCCGGTCATAACTTGGTCGATGATGAAGGGACCTTCCCATTTGGGCTCTAGCTTGTTCTTTTTCTTATCCGGTAGCCGGAGAACTAGTTCGCCAACGTTATAAGTTTTGGCTCGTACTTCTCTGCTTTGGTATCTGCGAGCCTGTTGCTGGTAAAATGCGGAACGGGCTTTGGCTACGTCGCGCTCTTCCTCCAAGGTGTCCAGACTGTCCTGCCGTTCGAGCTCGGCTTCTCTTTCTTCGTACATGCGCACTCGAGGTGAGTCATGAATTATGTCGCGGGGCAGGACCGCCTCTACGCCGTACATCATAAAAATGGTGTGTATCCGGTACTACGATTCGGCGTGGTCCGCAGCCCCCAGAGTACAGAGTCGAGCTCCTCTACCCAGTGCGTGTCAGACTCTGTTAAGGAGCGCACTAGTCTGGGTTTAATGCCGCTCATTATAAGACCATTTGCTCGTTCGACTTGACCATTGGTTTGTGGGTGGTAGACTGGAGCATAATCAAGCTTGATGCCCATTTTGCTGCACCAGAGTTTTACCTCGTCGGTCATGAAGTTCGTGCCGTTATCAGTGATGATGCTGTGGGGGACACCGTAGCGATGTACAAACCCGGATATGAAATCTATCACCGGCCCGGATTCAGCTGTTTTAACCAGTTTGGCCTCTATCCACTTGGTGAATTTATCCACCATGACCAATAAGTATTTTTTCTTGTGGGTTCCACCTTTAAGGGGTCCAACCATGTCAAGCCCCTAGATGCAAAGGGCCATGTAATGGGGATTGTTCGGAGGATGGTGGGTGGCATATGGCTTTGATTTGCAAAGAGCTGGCAACCGGCGCAACGCTGGACTAAGTCCTGTGCGTCTCCCGGGCCGTTGGCCAATAGAATCCTGTACGGAAGGCCTTGCTCACAAGAGCCCGGGCTGCGGCGTGATGACCGCCGAGTCCGGCGTGAATTTCTGCCAAAAGGTTCCGGCCCTCCTCTTCGGAGATGCACCGTTGAAGGACTCCGGTAGCGCTCTTTTTGTACAATTCTCCCTCGTGGACCCTGTAGGCCTTTGATCGCCGCACTATGCAGCGTGCCTCATTTTGGTCCTCCGGGAGTTCCTGTCTAGTGAAGTAGGCCAGGAATGGTTCTGTCCACGGGGCAATAGTGGTCATTATTTCGTGGGCTGATTGTGTTATTTCGGTGGCGGAGCCTCCGATTGTGTCAGGGAGTTCGGTATCGGGTATCTTGGCCGGGTCCGGACTGTTGTTACCGGTGTCCTCTTCCCATGCTACGGATGGCTTGAAAATCCTTTCCTGAAAAATGTTGGGAGGGACCGCGTCGCGTTTGGCGCCAATGCGGGCGAGGATATCTGCCGCCTGATTGTTTTCCCGAGCCACATGGTGAAACTCAAGCCCTTCGAACCGAGCTGATATTTTTAGGATGACATTGCGATAAGCGGCCATTTTGGATCCTTGGCATCAAAGTCTCCATTTATTTGGGATATCGCGAGGTTTGAATCCCCGCGCGCCTCTAGGCATTGAATGCCCATGGATAGTGCCATCCGGAGACCATGGAAAAGGGCCTCATATTCGACTGCGTTGTTGGGGTCTGTATGCATTATCTGCAGTACATATTGAATGGTGTCTCCTGTTGGGGACGTCAAAATGACGCCAGCCCCCAGACTAGCCAACATTTTGGAGCCGTCGAAGTGCATGATCCAGTTTGAATATGTGCCGTACTCTTTAGGGAGTTCGGCTTCCGTCCATTCAGCGACGTAGTCAGCCAAAACTTGCGATTTAATAGCTCGCCGTGGTTTGTAATTTATGTCGAACGGGAGGAGCTCAATGGCCCATTTGGCAATCTGGCCCGTCGCGTCGCGGTTGTTTATAATATCGTTAAGTGGTACTTCCGAGGCTACCGTTATCGAACACTCTTGAAAGTATTGTCGCAGCTTCCGGGATGCCATAAATACCACGTACGCTATCTTTTGATAATGCGGGTACCGTGATTTGCATGGGGTAAGGACTGTGGACATGTAGTAAACAGGCTTTTGAAGGGAAAATTTGTGTCCGTCCGCTTCTCGCTCGACGACAAGCACTGCGCTTACTACTTGATGAGTTGCCGCAATGTATAATAGCATTGGTTCGCCAGTGTTTGGCGCAGCCAGGACTGGGTTTGTTGCCAATATGGCTTTTATTTCGTTTAGTCCGGCCATGGCGGCGTCCGTCCACTCGAAGTGTTCGGTGCGCCGTAGGAGGCGATAAATGGGTAATGCCTTTTCTCCCAAGCGGGAGATAAAGCGGCTTAGAGCCGCCACGCATCCAGTTAATTTTTGTATTTGTTTGAGGTCAGTTGGGGTAGCCAACTGTGACAACGCTCGGATTTTGGCCAGATTAGCTTCAACACCTCTGCTGGAGACGATGAATTCCAGGAGCTTTCCTGCTGGTACGCCAAAAACGCATTTTTCCCGATTGAGCTTGATGTCATATGTTCGGAGGTTGTCGAATGTGACCCTCAAGTCGTCTACTAGGGTTTCGACATGCTTGGTTTTAACGACCACGTCATCCACGTATGCCTCCACTGTTTTGCCGATCTGGTTTGCCAGGCATGTCTGAATCATGCGCTGATATGTTGCATCGGTGTTTTTTTAGCCCGAAGGGCATTGTGTTGAAGCAGAATGGGCCGTATGGTGTGATGAATGCCGTTGCGGCTTGGTCTGGCTCTGCCATTTTGATTTGATGGTAGCCGGAGTATGCGTCGAGGAAACACAATGAATCGTGTCCTGCGGTAGCATCGATGATTTGATCGATGCGGGGGAGGGGGAAGGGATCCTTTGGGCAGACCTTATTAAGGTCCTTAAAATCGACGCACAAGCACCAGGATTTGTCCTTCTTTGGCACCATCACCAGGTTTGCTAGCCAGTCCGGATGTTTTATGTCTCTGATGAATCCGGCCTCCAATAGCTTGGCTAGTTCCTCTCCCATGGCTTGTCTTTTAGGCTCGGAGAAACGTCGAAGAGCCTGCTTGACTGCTTGAATCCTTTTAGGATATGTAGGCTGTGTTCAGCCAGCCTGCGTGGGATTCCTGGCATGTCTGAAGGGTGCCAGGCAAAAATGTCCCAGTTCTCGCGTAGGAACTCTCGCAGTGCGGCGTCAACATCAGGGTTTAATTGTGCCCCGATGGAAGCTGTTTTTGTAGGGTCCGTTGGATGGACTTGGAATTTGACTATTTCGTCCGCCGGCTTAAAGGAGGTGGACTTGGATCTTTTATCGAGTATCACGTCGTCCCTGTTCACCGTGGAGCGCAGCGCAGTTAGTTTTTCAGCCGCTAGGGCTTCGGATAGTGCCTCAAGGGCCAGTGCAGCTATCTTATTTTCGGCGCGGAGTGCTATGTCCGGATCACTAACAAGAGTGATGATTCTGTTGGGCCAGGGCATTTTGAGCTTCATGTACCCGTAATAGGGTATGGCTTGGAAGATTGTAAATGCCTCCCGCCCTAATAGAGTGTGGTATCCGCTGCTGAACGGGGCCACTTGGAATGTAATTTCTTCGGACCTGTAATTATCCGGCGTGCCGAATACCACGTCTGGTGTGATTTTTCCAGTGCAGCATGCTTCCCGACTGGGGATGATTCCTCTAAAGGTTGTGCTGCTTTGCTTAATGCGGCTCCAGTCTATTTCCATCTTTTGAAGAGTTTCCTCGTAGATGAGGTCTAATCCGCTGCCGCCGTCCATGAGTACCTTGGTGAGTCGAAAGCCGCCCACGATTGGACTGAGGACCAGTGCGGCTGGTACTCGGGCTGTTCGGAATTTAGGTTCGTCACTTCCATTGAAGGTAATAGCCGTGTCGCTCCAAGGATTTGTTTCTGCTATGTGGCAGATTTCGGACGTGATGCGGAGTGTTCGCTTCCGTATTTTATTTGACGCGAAGGTCTCGAAGACCGTTAGGACCGTACTGTTGTCCTCGGGGTGGTTCTCTGTGGTTTTTGGGAGGGGTAGATCCTCACCACTTTTGGCTACCTGCCGGAGTATCCAGCATGCTCTAAGGCTGTGCGTTGGTATCGCATCCGTTGTACTATGAATTTTGCAGGGTCCGTTGAGCCATCCCGCCAGTACGGTTCCTTGCCCCGTAGAGGGCTTTTGCTTTTTGGTAGTTAACCCAGGTGTATTATGATAATGCACCCTTTTATTTCGGACTGGGTTTGTATTCAGGGCCGGATTATCCCAAAATTTTATTTCGGTTTTCCAGGCGCTTTCCATCGCACAGTACTTTCGTACTATGGATACCAAGTCGGCAAAGCGTGTAATTTCGCGACAACTTATGGCGTTGAGGATTCCCTTGTCTGTGCAATTATTGCAGAAGAGTGAAATTGCGTCTTCCTCGCGGCAGTCCTTTATCCTGTTCTTGACCAGGAGGAATCTGGCCCAGTAATGGTGTACTATTTCTGCTGGCTCTTGCCTAATTTGGGATAGATCGCGTATGTTTGGGTGGGTGGGTGGAGTTGAATCCGAATCCTAACCCAATCTAAGGCTCAGTAGCCAAGGAGTTTCCGAACTCGAAAGTTTGGATTCTTGGATGTTTTCCGGTAAACCTGGCCCGCTGCCTGATTCTGGGTTCAGGCTTTGAGTGACATCCTCCCCTCCGCGGGTATCCGGCTTGGAGGGATCGGGAATCCGGACGTAGCTAGTCCTTAAGATAGATGAAGTTTTGCCGCGTTGTTCTTCCACCACTGCAACGTGATGGGTGACCTGGGGAGAGTTAATTTCTCTTAGATCGGGTTTAGGCCCAATCTGATCGTAGTCTGTAGCGACTCCCAGGGCGGCGATACGATCCAAGAGCTCGTTCAGGGAAGAGAGCTCCATTGGATCTAACTGCTCGACGAGTTCCAAGTTGATGTGAAGATTGCTTTCGATGACCCGAGAAGTCATCGTCGGCGCAGCGGCTGAACAGGCGGTCATGAGGAAACCACCTAGCCAGAGAGTTTGGCGGATAGCCAGAGCTCCCTCAGCGATAGTGCCGTCTTTAAAGACGGGATGAGACATCCTTCCTTGTGGCGACGACACAGCGCAACTCTCAATGAAAGTACCAATGTCGGTGTCAAAACCAGCGAATCTCGGGTAGGGGGTCCCGAACTATGCGTCTAGGCCGGATGGTAACAGGAGGCAAGGGACACGAAGTTTTACCCAGGTTCGGGCCCTCTTGATGGAGGTAAAACCCTACGTCCTGCTTGATTAATATTGATGATATGGGTGTTACAAGAGTAGATCTACCACGAGATCAGAGAGGCTAAACCCTAGAAGCTAGCCTACGGTATGATTGTATGTTGTGATTGTTGTCCTACGGACTAAAACCCTTCGGTTTATATAGACACCGGAGAGGGTTAGGGTTACACAAGGTCGGTTACAAAGGAGGAGATATCCATATACATATTGCCTAGCTTGCCTTCCACGCCAAGTAGAGCCCCATCCGGACACGAGACGACGTCTTCAATCTTGTATCTTCATAGTCTATCAGTCCAGCCAATGGAGATAGTCCGGCTGTCCGGAGACCCCCTAATCCAGGACTCCCTCACTCGGCCTTATGCCTGGTGTTTTGTTCCACTCTTGCCGCCCTAGTTTCCGTCATACTGGTGTTATGTTACTTGATTTTGCGTTCCTTACACGGTTGGGTTATAATGGGAACCCCTTGATAGTTCGCCTTGAATAAAACTCCTCCAGCAAGGCGCAACCTTGGTTTTACCATTTGCCACCTGGCCTCTTTTTCCCTTGGGTTCCGCAGACTCAAGGGTCATCTTTATTTTAAACCCCCCCCCCCCCCCCCCCGCCCCCGGGCCAGTGCTCCTCTGAGTGTTGGTCTGAACCGAGTAGACCGCGGGGCCACCTCGGGGCAACTTGAGGGTTGGTTTCACTCATAGGATGTCTCATCCGAGTGTGCCCTGAGAACGAGATATGTGCAGCTCCTATCGGGATTTGTTGGCACATTCGGGCGATTTTGCTGGTTTAGTTTTACCTTTGTCGAGATGTCTTGTAACCGGGATTCCGAGTCTGATCGGGCCGTCCTGGGAGAAGGAATATCCTTCGTTGACCGTGAGAGCTTGTGATGGGCTAAGTTGGGACACCCCTGCAGGGATTTGAACTTTCGAAAGCCGTGCCCGCGGTTATGGGCAGATGGGAATTTGTTAATGTCCGGTTGTAGAAAACCCAAAACTTAACTTAATTAAAATAGATCAACAGCGTGTGTAGCCGTGATGGTCTCTTTTCGGCGGAGTCCGGGAAGAGAACACGGTCTCGTGTTATGCTTGAACGTAGGTTGTTCTAGGATCACTTCTTGATCATAGCTTCTCAAATGTCCTTTGCCTTCTCTTCTCGCTCTCATTTGCGTATGTTAGCCACCATATATGCTAGTGCTTGCTGCAGCTCCACCTCATACCTTTTACCCTACCTATAAGCTTAAATAGTCTTGATCGCGAGGGTGTGAGATTGCTGAGTCCCCGTGACTCACATATTACTTCAAAACCAGATGCAGGGACCGATGATACCGTTCCAGGAGACGCGACTGAGCTCAAGTGGGAGTTCGATGAGGACTCAGGACAATACTATGTTTCCTTTCCAGATGATCAGTAGTGGAGCCCAGTTGGGGCAATCGGGGACATTATGTATTTGGGGTTGTCTTTATTTTGGTTCCATAGTCGGACCTTGATTGTATCTGGATGATTGTAATGATATATTTATGTTATTGTGTGACGTGGCGAGTGTAAGCCAACTATGTACCTCTTTCCTTATTCAGTACATGGAATGTGTAAAGATTACCCCTCTTGCGACATTGCCTACAATGCGGTTATGCTTCTAAGTCGTGCTCCGACACGTGGGAGATATAGCCGCATCGTGGGTGTTACAAGTTGGTACTCAGAGCCTTCCCCGACTTAGGAGCCCCCTGCTTGATCGAATTGTTGGCGTTGTTGAGTCTAGAAAAATGTTTTGAGTCTTTTAGGATTTATATATATCGGAGAGTAGGATTCTTTTTACTCCTCAGTCCCTTCGTCGCTCGGGTGAGGCATCCTGACATAGAGTTTTGACTCTTCTCTTCTCAAATTTCACAAAAAAAATTAGGATCACGCGGGTAACTTGGAATTGTTTCGATGGTTTTGTGACGAGAACATTGTTCTTGGTGCCTCCTGACATTTAGGGGTTGTGGCAGTGTCCCGGGGAGTTGAGCTCCGAGGTGTTGTCGTCACAATTTTATCGTTGCAGTTCTGGAATACCTGAGTTTCGCCGACATCGAAAATATCTTTTATGCAGTTGTTGGTGAGATAACCTCGACGCCACCCAGTACTGGGGCGGGAGTTCGGGAGTATTGCCATAACTCGTATAACGGATGCTTTTCGAAGGTTGAGGTAAATGATTTCTGAAGGTTTCTTAGTTATGTGTTCAAGGATGGATACAGCTAGATGTAGGATTTGCTAGCTTTGGGTGAGATATTATGCTCCCCTGTATCCCCAACACCTGATTGCGTAACCGGGAAAATTTCGGGAGTTTCATAGGTGGGAATTCATGTAGCTCTAGTATTTCTTCCACAGATATTTGGTTTGTGATTGGGTAATCCTCACCAAGTATTTGTTCATGTTCGTACCTTGTTGTTTTATTCATCTACCTCTATCTAAGTGGCTTCTCAATTTATGGAAGTGTGACCATTTAATTTGGAATTCATTCGTTCATTCTTGTTCGGATGCTAAGGCTATATGTTGCAATTTCGATCCATTTGATTCAGCTTGAATATATGTCTGTCAAGATGCTCTCCAGGATGGCTCCTCCAACGCATCAGAATCCGGATCTGCCGCCACCACCTCCACCTCCGGAGGCATGGCAAGCTGTGATGGCCGCTACCAATGCCAACACGCAGATGCTTATGCAACTCTTGCAAGAGCTTAACCAAGGAAATCAAGGCCATGGCAACAATCAGAATCAGTTTGCTACACTCAACCAGTTCCTCGCAAACCAGCCAAAGACCTTCAGTAACTGTGTCAAGGCCATAGACGCTGATGATTGGCTCGTGGATATCTGCAAGCATTTCGAGTGCAACAACGTCAGGCCTGAGGACTTTGTCAAGTTTGCCTCATTCCAACTCAAAGACCAAGCTGCAGAGTGGTATCAGCAATACAAAGATTCCAGAGGAGGTCGTGTGATTACCTGGGATGAATTCCGCCAAGACTTCAAAGCTCACCACATTCCTCAGAGTGTTGTTGAGAGCAAGCGTGAGGAGTTCCGCAATCTGAAGCAAGGCAGCTTGTCTGTTTACCAGTATAACATCATGTTCCAGAAGCTCGCTCATTTCGCCAAGCAAGACGTCCCTGACGAGAAGAGCATGATTTATCAGTTCAGAGGTGGCCTCAGAGAAGATCTCCAACTAGCTCTTGTGCTTTTTGAGCCGAAGAAGTACGATGAGTTCTACAACATGGCACTGAAACAAGAGGCTGCTCAGCTCAAGTGCGATGCTTCCAAGAAGCGAGTCAGGGATGCAACTCCTTCTTCCTCAACTCAAGTGGTAGCTAAGCAGCAAAAGTATTGGTTGCCTCCTCCTCCTCCATTCCGTCAGCCTTATCAGCAGAAGAGCAAAGGTGGCAATGGATCTTCCCACCCACCCAACCCAGGCTTTCAGAACAAGACTTCGTCTCATGCTCCAAGATCAAGTGCTCCGTATCACCGTCCACTTTCAGAGGTCACGTGCAACAAGTGTCAGCAGAAGGGTCACTATGCCAACAAATGCTTCAACCAGAGGCATCTTCCTCCTCCTCCTGTGAGATCTGCTAGCACTGCAGTGGTCAAGCATAATCCCAAGCATGCCAAGGTCAACTTGATGAACGCAGCTCATGCAGAGGACTCGTCAGATGTGATCCTGGGTAACCTTCCTGTTAACGATATTCCTGCAAGAGTTCTTTTTGATACTGGTGCATCGCATTCTTTCTTGTCATTCCCTTTTGCATTGAAGCACAATGTTGACACAGAGGTTTTGCCCAAAGTCATGCAAGTTGTTTCTCCCGGAAAGCTTATGACTTCTAGTTTGGTTGCTCCCGATGTCTCTATCACGTTGGGCGACTATAAGTTTCTGTCCTCTCCAGTGGTCCTTGGTAACTCGGATATTGATCTTATTCTCGGAATGGACTGGCTTTCTAAGCACAAGGCTCAGCTTGATTGTGCTGCCAGGCAGATTCAATTGACACATTCGTCTGAGGATGTAATTGTCTTTGCCGCTCGTGATGATACCATTCGACTGTTTTCTCTCAACGAGAAGGGCAAGTTGGATGCCATCTCTCAGATTCCAGTCGTTTGTGAATATCAAGACGTCTTCCCAGAAGAGCTTCCAGGAATGCCTCCGCACTGGCCAGTTGAATTCGTCATCGATCTTGAGCCTGGCACGGAACCTGTTTGCAAACGTCCTTACAAGATTGGACCAGAAGAGTTGAAGGAGTTGAAGAAACAACTCGATATTCAAGAGCGTATGGGTCTCACCCGACCAAGTTCTTCTCCATGGGGTTGTGGTGTTCTTTTTGTCAAGAAGAAGGATGGAATGGACCGACTTTGTGTCGACTACCGTCCATTGAACAAGAAAACCATAATGAACAAGTACCCACTTCCCAACATCAATGAGCTTTTCGAACAACTCAAAGGTTGTCGGTGTCAAAACCGGCGGATCTTGGGTAGGGGGTCCCGAACTGTGCGTCTAGGCGGATGGTAACAGGAGGCAGGGGACACGATGTTTTACCCAGGTTCGGGCCCTCTTGATGGAGGTAAAACCCTACGTCCTGCTTGATTAATATTGATGATATGGGTAGTACAAGAGTAGATCTACCACGAGATCAGAGAGGCTAAACCCTAGAAGCTAGCCTATGGTATGATTGTATGTTGTCCTACGGACTAAACCCTCCGGTTTATATAGACACCGGAGAGGTTAGGGTTACACAAGGTCAGTTACAAAGGAGGAGATACACATATCCGTATTGCCTAGCTTGCCTTCCACACCAAGTAGAGTCCCATCCGGACACGAGACGAAGTCTTCAATCTTGCATCTTCATAGTCTAACAGTCCGGCCAATGGATATAGTCCGGCTGTCCGGAGACCCCTAATCCAGGACTCCCTCAGTAGCCCCTAAACCAGGCTTTCAATGACGATGAGTCCGGCGCGCAGTGTTGTCTTCGGCATTGCAAGGCGGGTTCCCCCTCCGAATACACCACGGAAGAATTTGAATACAAGGATAGTGTCCGACCCTGCAAAATAAGTTCCACATACCACCGTAGAGAGAATAGTATTTCCACAAATCTAATTTGCTGACTTATTTTGGCAACATGACATTATGTCATGGCCCGGTGATTATTTGAACCGTTTCCTTTAACTAGCCCCGCACATAACGCGAGGCAGTTTTTTGACATGTCTTGTCAAAGCAGAGATCGTGTCCCCTTATCATGGGATTCTCATCAATACGGGTGTGGGTAACCCAACCGTGCCATCGATTACGACGCTTGGGGGACGAGCGAGTTTTATCAGGCTAGTGGGGACGCATAGTTTCGTCCGCCCATATAAAGGGATAAGGATTTACTTTTTCATCCACGCCTTCTTCCTCCTTTGCTAATCCACCTTCGCACACTCGAGCTCTAGCGCCCAAGTTCGCATTCCCCACCTCGACCTTCTCCAACCATGTCCGGAGTGGGAGGCAGGTGGATGGTCTCCTCCGTCACGGAGGGACACGTCAAGAAGCTGAGGAGAGCCAGATACTTGCCCGACGACATCGCGCACCAGCTCCCAGAGGAGGGGCAGCTCATCCCCACCCCCAGGCCCCATGAGAGGGTGGTGTTCCTTACCCATTTCCTCCGCAGACTGGGATTTCCTCTCCACCCATTTGTCTGGGGATCATGTTCTACTACGGCCTGGATTTCCACGATCTGGCCCCGAACTTCATCCTCAACATCTCGGCGTTTATCGTCGTGTGTGAGGCCTTCCTCCGCATCAAGCCCCACTTCGGCTTATGGCTGAAGACTTTCAATGTCAAGCCGAAGGTAGTGAGCGGCCGTCAGGCGGAGTGCGGAGGCGCCATGGTGGGCAAGATGCCCAATGTCACATGGCTCGAGGGCTCCTTCGTGGAGACAATAAAGGGGTGGCAGTCCGGGTGGTTCTACATCACCGAGCCGCGTGACCCTACATGGGTAGCGGCCCCCGAGTTCCGATCTGGCTTCCCCACATGGCTCACCTCCTGGCAAGAGAAGGGCCTGTCCTGCGGTAGTTCGGGAGAGCTGACCAGACTTCAAACATGTATTCGAAACATGGTCAACAAGAAGCTCAAACTCGTCAACATAGTCCAGGTCATGCTCATCCGCCGGATCCTCCCGTGCCAACAACGGGCCTTCAACTTGTGGGAGTTTGACCCGGCGCAGCACCGAACTCTGAACAGGCTCTTCGACACAACTCACGAAGATGCCCCGAGGGTGCTGTTCAAGAGCGCCGAGGTCCCCCCCCTCCCACTACTGAGGATCGCGGATTCAGCGCGAAGCGCCAAGCCAGTGCGGTAAGCTGCTTTACCTCTTACAGGATACTTGTTTTTCATAGCTTGACTCCATGCGGGATCTAAACTCTCGTACCTTTGACAGGACTGGCAGGAGACGGCCGACAGATCGACTGTCCGGCTCCTTTGCCCGAAGGCCCAGCAAACGCTCTTCTGACGAAGATGCTGACCCCGGCTCCTTATACGGTGCCGGAGAAGACCAAGAAGGCCAAGGGAACCCGAAAGAGTTCCCGGTGCCAGGCCTCATCGGACTCATCGCCCGAGGACTCCACGGCGCAATCCTCCCCCGAAGACGAGGAGGCAGAAGAAGATGCTCCCCCTCTAGACGGGGGAGACAAGAAAAGGAAGGCCGCCCCAACTGGGGAGGCCGAAGGGTCCAAGAAGGGGAGAACTCTCCTTCCGGATAGCTCTACCACCGCCGCCGATGGCGAAGACGAGTGGCTGCCCAGGGCCAAGCCCCTGGGGAAGTTGTAAGTGTTCGGATACTAGAGTAACTCATAACATTCCTTTGTCGCACTACTTCACCTAACGCCGAAATGTGATTATGCAGGCCGCCTCGAGCCCGTATCGATGTATCATCGGACGGCTCCCTGGGCTCGTCGGATATGGATAGCGATCCAGTTCCGACCACCATCTCCCCTCATCCTGTGGACGACGCCGAGGTGCTGTCTCATGAGGCACCGGGTCGAGGGGAGACGGTCCCGGAGGTGCCTCAAAGCGGCTTCCCGGACTCCAGGAGCAGAGGGGACAAGGCCCCTGAGGGCTCCGAGTTCGGCCCTCAGCCGAACACCGCGCCGGAACCTCCAGTGGTTCTGGACTCGGGCAGGCGGCCTCCTTCTAAGAGGGGCAAGGCGCCTGCACCGGTGACCACTGTCCATCCAGAGGCGCCGGACAATCTGCTGGAAGCGCTTCGCAACGCTTCCATCGACGAGGAGCGCCGCACTATTATGAGTGCGGTGATCCATAAGGTTCAGTCCGCTAAGAGCGGATTGACTGAAGCCTATGCCAGCCTTCTAACAGGCTTTGAGTTAAGTATTTAAAATATAGGAAAAATATTACCGCATAGACAGTAGCCCCTGATGCTTTGTTCGGTGTTCACAAAGAAAAGCCGAACAGAGGATCCAACAATATCGCAGGAGTCTAATATGAGTATGTCAATATGCATATGCAGGCTTCGCTGCTGGCGTCCGCCGCACTGACTGCGGAGGTCGCCGTACTGAAGTAGGACCTTAAAGGGTCCCAGGACGATCTCGGCCTTACCAAGAGGCAGCTCGAGGAGAACAAAGGTAAGTAGTACCTATTCTATGGATATGTATGAAAAGAATGCGATTGCAAAATGACAGGATCATCATGAATTTGCCAGGGGCCGCGACCGAAGTGGCGACCCTAAAGCAAGCGTTGTCTGAGGCTGAAGATAAAGCGGCCAAGGAGCGCACCGAGCGAGAGAAGCAAGAGGCTCGGGTGGGCGAGGTGCAGCAAGAGCTCCAGGCTCTCGTGACGAAGCACGAGGCATTGGAGCTTGACTCGAAGACGCGAGAGACTGAGCTTGCCGCGGCCCTTGAGAGCGCAAAAAGTGCCAAGGCCGAAGCCCAAAAGGCCCTCCAGGAGATCGACGCAATGAAGAAGATAGCGGCGGGTAAGGCATTCTATATGCAAAGCAAGCATGCAAAAGTAAATTACCGATTACTTACCCGAATTCGGAGCTCTCCAGGAGCATTCACAGATTTGCCCCGCAGCGTGTCTGATGCCGCGAAGTTTTACTGGGCCGAGGATGGAAGCTCGACGGAGAAGTTGTTTTGGGCCCAGTATACTGGGACTGAACACCCAGTGTCTGGGACGATTTGATTTTTCTTTGTTAGGAACCGAGTCCAGAATTGCCTGGCCGATTCTTCTGGCTGCTGAATTATGTGACTCAAGTCATCGGCATCTGGTGGTCGCACATAAGTGCCCTGAAAGTTGTCGAGGAATGCGGCCTCCAAATCTTCCCAATAGCTGATGGACTCTGCTGGCAAGCTGTTAAGCCAATGTCGCGCTGGTCCTTTGAGCTTTAGTGGGAGGTATTTGATGGCGTGTAAGTCATCACCGCGGGCCATGTGGATGTGGAGGAGGAAATCCTCGATCCATACCGCAGGATCTGTTGTGCCGTGGTATGATTCAATATTTACAGGTTTGAAACCTTCTGGGATTTGATGATCCATTACTTCGTCTGTGAAGCATAAGGGGTGTGCGGCGCCTCTGTATTGGGCTATATCCCGACGCAGCTCAAATGGGTCTTTCCCGCTGTGTTCGGCCCGGCCGGATTTACTTTTACTGTATCTGGCGTGACGTTTATCGTCTCGCATAGTGGTGCGCCCTCGTGATCCGTAGATTGATCTTGCATGTTTTGCTTTGTCCTCTAATACGTCTCACAGGTTTGGCGTGTTTCCCCATGCTTTTTTATTTGAATGGCGTCGGGGTGCGGGCTGAGCTTTTGGCTGTAATGCCTCTCTATCACGGCCACGAGGTGGCCAATCAGCCGCATCATACGCTTCTTTCTCCAGTCGAGGTAGCAGCCTCCATTTTGGGTAACTCTTGGAGGGGCGCTCGAGTTTATAATCCTCGGCCGCGAGGACTTCAGTCCATCTTTCAGCTAGCAGATCTTGATCAGCTTGAAGCTGCTGCTGCTTTTTATTAAGGCTATTTGCCGTGGCCATAAGCCGGCGCTTGAAGCGCTCTTGTTCGACGGGATCCTCTGGCACGGCGAATTTGTCATCGCCGAGGCTTGCCTCATCTTCGGAGGGGGCATGTAATTATCATCCTCCGCCTCTCCGTCTGCCGCTCTCTCAGGAGGGCTAGCTTCTCCATCCTCCTGCTCTAAATCTTGCTAGAGGGGGTTGTTTTTTTCTTCAGCACTATCCGGAGTGTTATTACCTCCTGTGCTGGTATCACCACTTTTGCTTTGGCGGGACTTAGAGCGGCGCCGCTGACGTCGGCGCTTGGGTTGCTTCTTGGAGGGGTCATCCTCCATTGTCTCGTTGCCATTGCCTTCTTTGGGTGTATCCACCATGTATATATCGTATGATGAGGTGGCTGTCCAGTGCCCTGTGGGCAGTGGTTCCTCTTCGTCTCCCGCATCGTCGTCCATACCGTCGATATCTTCGGAGTCGAAGTCGAGCATGTAAGTTAAGTTGTCGACAGTGGCTACTAAGTGGGTGGTGGGTGGGCCGCGAATTTCTTCGTCGTCCGCATCCCAGTCCTGCCGGACGTAGTTCGGCCAGGACTCTCTTGACAAGGAGAGAGACCTTAATGAGTTCAGTATGTCGCCGAAGGGCGAGTGCTGAAAGATATCCGCAGAGGTAAACTCCATGATCGGCGCCCAATCAGATTCAATAGGAACGGGCGCAGGCGGTTCAGAGTCCGTGGCCGGAGAAGAATTCGGCAGTTTAACAACACGGCTCTCGGGCAAGGTAAGGTCGATGTTTGGCTCGATCGCCGCTGAGGGTAACGCCTCCGTGGCGGGGTCCATCCCCCGTCCATGGTCGGCGCAACTGGCTCCGAATTGAGGGTCGGAGCGGCTGCCGGTGCGATCTCTAGAACGCTGTCTGATGGTAGAGCTAAATCGTACTCATCGTGACCGCGTAATGCACAAGGCAGAGGCTCGAATCCGTCGAAGATCAAGTCTCCGCGGATATCGGCCGTGTAGTTTAGGCTTCCAAACCTGACCTGATGGCCAGGGGCGTAACTTTCAATCTGCTCCAGATGGCCAAGCGAATTGGCCCGCGGTGCAAAGCCGCCGAACACGAAGATCTGTCCGGGGAGAAAAGTCTTACCCTGGACTGCATCACCATCGATGATAGTAGGAGCCATCAAGCCTAACGGCGACGACACAGAGAAACTCTCAATGAAAGCACCAATGTCGGTGTCAAAACCGACGAATCTCGGGTAGGGGGTCCCGAACTATGCGTCTAAGGCGGATGGTAACAGGAGACAGGGGACACAATGTTTTACCCAGGTTCGAGCCCTCTTGATGGAGGTAAAACCCTACGTCCTGCTTGATTAATATTGATGATATGGGTAGTACAAGAGTTGATCTACCATGAGATCAGAGAGGCTAAACCCTAGAAGTTAGCCTATGGTATGATTGTATGTTGTCCTACGGACTAAAACCCTCCGGTTTATATAGACACCGGAGAGGTTAGGGTTACACAAGGTCGGTTACAAAGGAGGAGATACACATATCCGTATTGCCTAGTTTGCCTTCCACGCCAAGTAGAGTCCCATCCGGACACGAGACGAAATCTTCAATCTTGCATCTTCATAGTCTAACAGTCCGGCCAATGGATATAGTCCAGCTGTCTGGAGACCCCCTAATCCAGGACTCCCTCAAAGGTGCTCAAGTATTCTCCAAGCTTGACCTTCGTATGGGCTCTCATCAGATTCGCATTCGTGAAGAAGATATCCCCAAGACAGCATTCAGAACAAGCTATGGTTCATATGAATACACTGTCATGTCTTTCGGCCTTGTCAATGCTCCTCCAACATTCTCTCGCATGATGAACTTCATCTTCAACGCCTACACAAATGACTTCGTCTTGGTCTATCTCGATGACATTCTGGTCTTTTCCAAGAACAAGGAGGATCATGCCAAGCACTTGAGATTGGTGCTGGATAAACTCAGAGAACATCAGTTCTATGCGAAGTTTTCAAAGTGCGAGTTTTGGCTCGATGAGGTTCTCTACCTTGGGCATATCATCTCCGTCAAGGGCATAGCTGTTAATCCTGAGAAGGTGTCTGCAATTCTGAATTGGGAACCGCCTCGGAATGTGAAGCAACTCCGCAGCTTCCTTGGTCTCGCAAGCTTTTGTCGAAGGTTCGTTGAGAATTTCTCTAAGATCGTGAAGCCTCTTTCCAACCTTCTCCAGAAGCATGTGAAGTATGTCTGGTCGCCTGAATGTGACATCGCTTTCAACACCCTCAAAGAGAAGTTAGTCACTGCTCCAGTTCTGACTCCTCCTGATGAATCCAAACCATTCGAGGTTTTCTGTGATGCTTCCCTTCAAGGTCTCGGTGCAGTGTTGATGCAAGAGAAGAAAGTTGTGGCCTATACGTCTCGCCAGTTGAAGCCCAACGAAAAGAACTGTCCCACTCATGACCTCGAGTTGGCGGCAGTTGTCCATGCTCTTTTAACATGGAGACATCTCTTGTTGGGAAGAAAAGTGGACATCTTCACTGATCATAAGAGTCTCAAGTACATCTTCACTCAGCCCAACCTCAACCTCAGGCAGACTCGTTGGGTCGAGATGATTCAAGAGTATAATCCGAGTATTGAATATACTCCAGGCAAGGCCAATGTTATTGCTGACGCATTGAGCAGGAAGGCTTACTGCAACAGTTTGATTCTCAAGCCCTACCAACCAGAGCTTTGTGAAGCTTTCCGCAAACTTAATCTCCAAGTTGTTCCTCAAGGATTCCTTGCCAACCTCCAAGTCTCTCCCACTTTGGAAGAGCAGATTCGTGAGGCTCAACTTCTTGATGCTATGGTGAAGAAGGTGAAGATTGGGATTGCCAAGAGACAACCCAAGTACAAGTGCTATCGCCTTGATGACAAGGATACTCTATTCTTCGAGGATCGCATTGTTGTTCCTAAGGGTGACCTTCATAAAGTCATTATGAACGAAGCTCACAATTCACTCCTCTCTATTCACCCTGGAAGTACAAAGATGTACCATGACCTCAAGCAGTCGTATTGGTGGACTCGAATGAAGCGCGAGATTGCTCAGTTCGTGAACGAATGTGATGTCTGCAGGAGAGTGAAAGCAGAACACCAACGACCACCTGGTCTCCTCCAACCTATTGCCATTCCAGAATGGAAGTTTGACCATATTGAGATGGACTTCATGACTGGATTTCCCAAGTCCAAGCGTGGCAATGATGCTATCTTCGTTGTCATTGACAAGCTCACTAAAGTGGCTCATTTTCTTCCTATCAAAGAATCTATCACAGCAGCTCAGTTGGCAGCGCTACATACCTCCAGGATTGTCTCTCTGCACAGCATTCCGCAGTTGATATCTTCAGATCATGGAAGCATCTTCACATCCAAGTTCTGGGATTCTTTTCAGAAGGCCATGGGCACCAACATTCGCTTCAGCACAACTTTTCATCCTCAAACTAGTGGCCAAGTCGAGAGAGTCAATCAAATTCTTGAATATATGCCCAGGGCATGTGTCATTTCTTTCGGTATGAAGTGGGAAGATTGTCTTCCATGTGCCGAGTTCTCCTACAACAACAGCTTCCAAGCGAGTTCGGGCAAGGCCCCATTCGAGATTCTCTATGGCAGGAAGTGTCGTACTCCTCTCAACTGGTCAGAGCCTGGTGAACGCCAACTTCTGGGCAATGACTTGATCATAGAGGCTGAAGAAATGTGCAAAGTCATTCGTGAAAATCTCAAAGCCGCGCAATCGCGCCAGAAGAGTTACTATGATAGCAAGCATCGTGACTTGGCTTTCGAGATTGGAGACCATGTCTACCTCCGCGTCTCTCCAATGAAAGGTACTCGTCGCTTCGGTATCAAAGGG